>NC_135233.1:491142827-491445009 GCF_051348905.1 Ranitomeya variabilis | reverse complement strand
CCTGTGGACTTCTAAAAAGTTGTGTCTGAAAAATTGCATTGCCCTCCATAGATCTCGCTTGGTTAGGTAGTGGCGGTCAACTCTTCCAACGCAAATGCTACTTCGCTGGCATCATGGGAGCCCCGAGAAATGGATGGAACAGCTCGCTGCCGCTGATGAGTCTGAAGCAGAACATCTTTACATTCAAGGTAGGATTTACTGCAGTCATAAATCACAAATCATAGATGACATGACATGGAGACTGTTATTATAAGCAGAGAGGTGTTAAAAGGAGCATATAGCATGCCAAAATACCTTTTTGATGTGTTAACCCCCTGAATGATGAATGGGATGGTAGAATGAAGCCCCATTGTGATAGGTGTCACTTTAAACACTTGGAATGCTTTTATGTATCCAAATCATTCTGAGATTTTGTTGTTGTTTTTTGCGTGACACATTGTACTTTATTATTATACATTTTTATAGCGCCATTTATTCCACGGCGCTTTACATGTGAAATACGGGGCAAATACTTTACTTTACGGGGCACAGACTTTATATTAATAGTAAATTCAGGTTGAAGAGTTTTAAATCTATTTTATTGAAAAATACAATTTTTCTAAATTTTAGTCTTTCTGCCCTTAAGACAGTCATAGTACACACAATAGTTAATATTTACCATGTCTCGTGTATGTCGGCATCATTTTTTAAATATTTTTTTTTTTTAGCATTTTGATGTAACAACGAAAACCTGTAAAACATTGGAACTTTTTTTTAAAAAAAATTTTAAGATCCGATTTTATCATTTTAATAAGGAACAACAAATAAAAATTACCCCACCTTTGTTAAAGCAATTTTTCCTGAGCAAAGCAATACCCCCACATGAGGGCATAATCTGAAGGGAAGAACTGCTTTTTGGCTTTTGGAGCAAATGGTGATCAGGTGCCATATCACATTTGATGATCCGTTACGTACTGTTACGGTAGAAATATGTGGTTCCCACATCGTGCCACTGTAGTTTCTCATCCCATGAACTGTTAAGCATGTTTCTTGATCAGAATTGCTTTTTTTATTTATTTTTTTTATTAAATTGACTTTATTGCTAATTAGGAGTGGAACTTTTTGAAGAGGCTCTGCATAAGTGGGAGCTGGCACTGAATATTGGGCAGAGGTGCAGCTCCAATACCCCGACCGCACAGAGTAGTGAAGTCATGAATGATGAGTCATCTGCAAGTATACTCGAGGTTAGACCATGTCTATAGTGAAATATGTGTATTATATGTTCTGCTAATAATTTGTAATAAGATGGTTTTCTGTAAATGTAAGGGCTCATTCTCCGCCTATATTGCTAGGAGAGACGCACAGACCTCACATCCATCTTGTATTAATAGGAGAGACGCACAGACCTCACATCCATCCTATATTACCAGGAGAGATGCAGACCTCACATCCATCTTGTATTACTAGGAGAGACACACAGACTTCACATCTATCTTGTATTACTAGGAGAGACGCACAGACCTCACATCCATCTTGTATTACTAGGAGAGACACACAGACCTCACATCCAGCCTATATTACTAGGATAGACACACTGACCTCCCATCCATCCTATAATACTAGGAGAGACACACAGACCTCACATCCATCTTGTATTACTAGGAGAGACACACAGAACTCACATCCAGCCTATATTATTGGGAGAGTCACAGACCTCACATCCATCCTATATTACCAGGAGAGATGCAGATTTCATATCCATCCTATATTACTAGGAGAGACGCACAGACCTCACATCCATCTTGTATTACTAGGAGAGACACACAGACCTCACATCCATCTTGTAGTACTAGGAGAGACACACAGACCTCACATCCATCTTGTATTACTAGGAGAGACACACAGACCTCACATCCATCTTGTATTACTAGGAGAGACACACAGACCTCACATCCAGCCTATATTACTGGGAGAGGCACACAGACCTCACATCCATCTTGTAATACTAGGAGAGACACACAGACTTCACATCCATCTTGTATTGCTAGGAGAGATGCAGACCTTACATTCAGCCTATATTAGTGGGAGAGACACAGCAGTTACATCCAGCCTATATTACTAGGAGAGACACACAGACCTCACATCCATCTTGTATTACTAGGAGAGACACACAGACCTCACATCCATCTTGTATTACTAGGAGAGACACACAGACCTCACATCCATCTTGTATTACTAGGAGAGACACACAGACCTCACATCCATCTTGTATTACTAGGAGAGACACACAGACCTCACATCCAGCCTATATTACTAGGAGAGACACACAGACCTCACATCCAGCCTATATTACTAGGAGAGACGCACAGACCTCACATCCATCTTGTATTACTAGGAGGGACACACAGACCTCACATCCAGCCTATATTACTAGGATAGACACACTGACCTCCCATCCAGCCTATATTACTAGGAGAGACGCACAGACCTCACATCCATCTTGTATTACTAGGAGAGACACACAGACTTCACATCCAGCCTATTGTTATGACCCCAATGGCGAGGGTCTCAGAGGAACGTGGAAGTCTGCAGAATACAAAAATCCAGCTCATAGGGCAGTGGTAACTGGGTTGACCATATATCTACTCCTAACGCCAACACTAGAAGTAGCCGGGGATCATTCCTACGTTGATTCTAGATGACACGCGCCAGCCGGAGAATCTAGCTACCCCTAGTAGAGGAAAACAAAGACCTTTCTTGCCTCCAGAGAAGGGAACCCCAAAGCTGGATAGAAGCCCCCCACAAATAATAACGGTGAGGTAAGAGGAAATGACAAACACAGAAATTAACCAGGTTTAGCACAGAGAGGCCCGCTTACTGATAGCAGAATAAAGAAAGGTAACTTATATGGTCAACAAAAACCCTATCAAAATCCACACTGGAAATTCAAGAACCCCCGAACCGTCTAACGGTCCGGGGGGAGAACACCAGCCCCCTAGAGCTTCCAGCAAAGGTCAGGATATAGATTTGGAACAAGCTGGACAAAAATACAAAACCAAAACAAATAGCAAAAAGCAAAAAGCAGACTTAGCTGATATAACTGGAACCAGGATCAGTAGACAAGAGCACAGCAGACTAGCTCTGATAACTACGTTGCCAGGCATTGAACTGAAGGTCCAGGGAGCTTATATAGCAACACCCCTAACTAACGACCCAGGTGCGGATAAAAGGAATGACAGAAAAACCAGAGTCAAAAAACTAGTAACCACTAGAGGGAGCAAAAAGCAAATTCACAACAGTACCCCCCCCTTAGTGAGGGGTCACCGAACCCTCACCACGACCACCAGGGCGATCAGGATGAGCGGCATGAAAGGCACGAACTAAATCGGCCGCATGAACATCAGAGGCGACCACCCAGGAATTATCCTCCTGACCATAGCCCTTCCACTTGACCAGGTACTGAAGCCTCCGCCTGGAGAGGCGAGAATCCAAGATCTTCTCCACCACGTACTCCAACTCGCCCTCAACCAACACCGGAGCAGGAGGCTCAGCAGAAGGAACTACAGGCACAATGTACCGCCGCAACAAGGACCTATGAAATACATTGTGAATAGCAAACGACACAGGAAGATCCAGACGAAAAGATACAGGATTAAGGATTTCCAATATCTTGTAAGGCCCAATAAAACGAGGTTTAAATTTGGGAGAGGAGACCTTCATAGGAACAAAGCGGGAAGAAAGCCATACCAAATCCCCAACGCGTAGTCGGGGACCCACACCGCGGCGGCGGTTGGCAAAGCGCTGAGCCCTCTCCTGTGACAACTTCAAGTTGTCCACCACATGATTCCAGATCCGCTGCAACCTATCCACCACAGAATCCACCCCAGGACAGTCAGAAGGCTCCACATGACCCGAAGAAAAGCGAGGATGGAAACCAGAGTTGCAGAAAAAAGGCGAAACCAAGGTGGCGGAACTAGCCCGATTATTAAGGGCAAACTCAGCCAACGGCAAGAATGTCACCCAATCGTCCTGATCAGCAGAGACAAAACACCTCAAATAAGCCTCCAAAGTCTGATTGGTTCGCTCCGTCTGTCCATTAGTCTGAGGATGGAAAGCAGACGAAAACGACAAATCAATGCCCATCCTACTACAAAAGGATCGCCAGAACCTGGAAACGAACTGGGATCCTCTGTCTGACACAATATTCTCAGGGATGCCGTGCAAACGAACCACGTTCTGGAAAAACACAGGAACCAGATCGGAAGAGGAAGGCAGCTTAGGCAAAGGAACCAAATGGACCATCTTGGAGAAGCGATCACATATCACCCAGATAACGGACATGCCCTGAGATAGCGGAAGATCAGAAATGAAATCCATGGAGATATGTGTCCAAGGTCTCTTCGGGACAGGCAAGGGCAAGAGCAAACCGCTGGCACGAGAACAGCAAGGCTTAGCTCGAGCACAAGTCCCACAGGACTGCACAAATGACCGCACATCCCTTGACAAGGAAGGCCACCAAAAGGACCTGGCCACCAGATCTCTGGTGCCAAAAATTCCCGGGTGACCTGCCAACACCGAGGAATGAACCTCGGAAATGACTCTGCTGGTCCACTTATCCGGGACAAACAGTCTGTCAGGTGGACAAGACTCAGGCCTATCAGCCTGAAATCTCTGCAACACACGTCGCAGATCCGGAGAAATAGCTGACAAGATAACTCCATCTTTAAGAATACCAACAGGATCAGCGACTTCAGGAGCATCAGGCACAAAGCTCCTAGAAAGAGCATCGGCCTTCACATTCTTTGAACCTGGTAAATACGAGACAACAAAATCAAAGCGGGAGAAAAACAATGACCAGCGGGCCTGTCTCGGATTAAGGCGTTTAGCAGACTCGAGATACATCAGATTTTTGTGATCAGTCAAGACCACCACACGATGCTTAGCACCCTCGAGCCAATGACGCCACTCCTCAAATGCCCATTTCATGGCCAACAACTCCCGATTGCCCACCATCATAATTTCGCTCGGCAGGCGAAAACTTCCTAGAGAAAAAGGCACAAGGTTTCATAACAGAGCAACCAGGGCCTCTCTGCGACAAAACGGCCCCTGCTCCAATCTCTGAAGCATCCACCTCAACCTGAAAGGGAAGTGAGACATCGGGCTGGCACAAAACAGGCGCCGAAGTAAACCGGCGTTTCAACTCCTGGAAAGCCTCCACGGCAGCAGGAGCCCAGTTAGCTACATCGGAGCCCTTCTTGGTCATATCCGTCAAAGGTTTCACAATGCTAGAAAAATTAGCGATAAAACGACGGTAGAAGTTAGCGAAACCCAAGAACTTCTGAAGACTCTTAACTGACGAGGGCTGAGTCCAATCAAGAATAGCTCGGACCTTGACTGGGTCCATCTCCACAGCAGAAGGGGAAAAAATGAACCCCAAAAAGGGAACCTTCTGTACACCAAAGAGACATTTTGAGCCCTTGACAAACAAAGAATTTTCACGCAAAATTTTAAAGACCAACCTGACCTGCTCCACATGCGAATCCCAATTCTCAGAAAAAACCAAAATATCATCCAGATAAACAATCAAAAATTTATCCAGATACTTCCGGAAAATGTCATGCATAAAGGACTGAAAAACTGAAGGCGCATTGGAGAGCCCAAAAGGCATCACCAAGTACTCAAAATGACCTTCGGGCGTATTGAATGCGGTTTTCCATTCATCACCTTGCTTAATGCGCACAAGGTTGTACGCACCACGAAGGTCTATCTTGGTGAACCACTTGGCACCTTTAATCCGGGCAAACAAGTCAGACAACAGCGGTAAAGGATACTGAAATTTGACAGTGATCTTATTTAAAAGCCGATAATCAATACAAGGCCTCAAAGATCCGTCCTTTTTTGCCACAAAAAAGAATCCCGCACCAAGAGGGGAAGAAGACGGACGAATATGTCCTTTCTCCAGAGACTCCTTGATATATGAACGCATAGCGGTATGTTCAGGTACCGACAGATTAAACAGTCTTCCCTTAGGAAATTTACTGCCTGGGATCAAATCTATAGCACAGTCACATTCCCTATGAGGAGGCAGTGCACTGGACTCAGACTCACTGAAGACATCCTGATAATCAGACAAATACTCAGGAACTTCCGAAGGCGTAGAAGAAGCAATAGACACAGGCAGGGAATCCCCATGAATACCACGACAGCCCCAACTTGAGACTGACATAGCCTTCCAGTCCAGGACTGGATTATGGGTCTGTAACCATGGCAGCCCTAAAACAACCAAATCATGCATTTTATGTAAAACCAGGAAACGTATCACCTCGCGGTGTTCAGGAGTCATGCACATGGTAACCTGTGTCCAATACTGCGGTTTATTTGCTGCCAATGGCGTAGCATCAATACCCCTAAGAGGAATAGGATTTACTAATGGTTCAAGAGTAAAACCACAGCGCTTAGCAAATGACAGATCCATAAGACTCAGGGCAGCACCTGAATCTACAAACGCCATGACAGGATAAGACGACAGTGAGCAAATCAAAGTTACAGACAGAATAAATTTAGGTTGCAAATTACCAACGGTGACAGGACTAACAACCTTAGCTATACGTTTAGAGCATGCTGAGATAACATGTGTAGAATCACCACAGTAGTAGCACAAGCCATTCCGGCGTCTATGAATTTTCCGCTCATTTCTAGTCAGGATTCTATCACATTGCATTAAATCAGGTGTCTGTTCAGACAACACCATGAGGGAATTTGCGGTTTTTCTATCACATTGCACCGAATTAGGTGTCTGTTCAGACAACACCATGAGGGAATTTGCGGTTTTGCGCTCCCGCAACCGCCGGTCAATTTGAATAGCCAGTGCCATAGTATCATTCAGACCTGTGGGAATGGGAAAACCCACCATAACATTCTTAATGGCTTCAGAAAGGCCATTTCTAAAATTAGCGGCCAGTGCACACTCGTTCCAATGTGTCAGCACGGACCATTTCCGAAATTTTTGGCAATACACTTCAGCCTCGTCCTGCCCCTGAGACATAGCCAGCAAGGCCTTTTCTGCCTGAATCTCAAGATTGGGTTCCTCATAAAGTAAACCGAGCGCCAGAAAAAACGCATCAATATCAGCCAATGCCGGATCTCCTGGCGCCAGCGAAAAAGCCCAATCCTGAGGGTCGCCCCGTAAGAACGAAATAACAATTTTTACTTGCTGAGCAAAGTCTCCAGATGAACAGGGTCTCAGGGACAAAAACAATTTACAATTATTCACGAAATTCCTAAACTTAAACCTGTCTCCGGAAAACAGTTCAGGAATCGGTATTTTAGGTTCTGACCTAGGATTTCTGATAACATAGTCTTGTATGCCCTGCACACGAGTAGCCAGCTGGTCCACACTTGTAATCAAGGTCTGGACATTCATGTCTGCAGCAAGCATAGCCACTCTGAGGTAAAGGGGAAGAAGAAAGAAAAAAAAAAAACTCAGAATCTTCTTTCTTATAATCCCTCTTCTGCAATGCATTAAACATTTAATACTGGCCTGGCAAACTGTTATGACCCCAATGGCGAGGGTCTCAGAGGAACGTGGAAGTCTGCAGAATACAAAAATCCAGCTCATAGGGCAGTGGTAACTGGGTTGACCATATATCTACTCCTAACGCCAACACTAGAAGTAGCCGGGGATCATTCCTACGTTGATTCTAGATGACACGCGCCAGCCGGAGAATCTAGCTACCCCTAGTAGAGGAAAACAAAGACCTTTCTTGCCTCCAGAGAAGGGAACCCCAAAGCTGGATAGAAGCCCCCCACAAATAATAACGGTGAGGTAAGAGGAAATGACAAACACAGAAATGAACCAGGTTTAGCACAGAGAGGCCCGCTTACTGATAGCAGAATAAAGAAAGGTAACTTATATGGTCAACAAAAACCCTATCAAAATCCACACTGGAAATTCAAGAACCCCCGAACCGTCTAACGGTCCGGGGGGAGAACACCAGCCCCCTAGAGCTTCCAGCAAAGGTCAGGATATAGATTTGGAACAAGCTGGACAAAAATACAAAACCAAAACAAATAGCAAAAAGCAAAAAGCAGACTTAGCTGATATAACTGGAACCAGGATCAGTAGACAAGAGCACAGCAGACTAGCTCTGATAACTACGTTGCCAGGCATTGAACTGAAGGTCCAGGGAGCTTATATAGCAACACCCCTAACTAACGACCCAGGTGCGGATAAAAGGAATGACAGAAAAACCAGAGTCAAAAAACTAGTAACCACTAGAGGGAGCAAAAAGCAAATTCACAACAGCCTATATTACTAGGAGAGACACACAGACCTCACATCCATCTTGCAGTACTAGGAGAGACACACATACCTCACATCCATCTTGCAGTACTAGGAGAGACACACAGACCTCACATCCATCTTGTATTACTAGGAGAGACACACAGACCTCACATCCAGCCTATATTACTAGGAGAGACGCACAGACCTCACATCCATCTTGTATTACTAGGAGAGACACACAGTCTTCACATCCAGCCTATATTACTAGGAGACCCAGCACTCAACTTTGTTGTGAGAGGAAAAACGGATAGTTTATTGTATCCCAATGCAAAACGTTTCGGTCACACATAAGTCAGTAACTGAAAAGTATATATATCAAAACAGTACATAAATTCAGGATAACACAAAATCATAAATAATAAACAAAGTATGTACACAACATAAACATGTACAGCCGTACATGTGCATGGCAAAAGAGAGCTTTCTAAGGTGCGTGTATGGTAACAGAGAGTTACAGATCTACAGTGGCACAGTGAGTGAGAAGAGGGGTATAGATAAATACATACCAAGAACTGGAATGAAGATAAATGCTAGTGGCTATATGTGCTGCCTAGGATGAAAGGCCACCCAATTTGAGGGACAATCTAGTTAAAGCCGACATCGGGACAGGGGATCAGCGTAGACAAACTTTTCTATCACGCCCCAAGACTGGTACATTTCCATGCCTCCATTGTGCACAATGTCATAACGTGCTCAAGGGAAACACTTTCCAACATCCCAGATCAGGCAAGACGTTTAAGATTAACCATTTCTTTACATGTGAGTCCTCTCACGTCGTGTACCTCATCAAGTGCCCCTGTGGGCTATTATACGTGGGTGAGACCACACAGTCAGTGAGAGATAGGATCTCAAAGCACAAATCTACAATCCGGTGCAAAAACTTACTCCTGCCGATCCCATACCATTTTCATACATTGGGCCACTCTGTTTCTCAATTACGATACCAGGTTATTGATAGCGTCCCACCCCCAAGGAGAGGCGGCAACAGAGTCGCTTTACTACACAAAAAAGAGGCGTTTTGGATCCATACTTTGGAGACGTTGGCTCCCAAAGGTCTCAACCGTGATTACGAGCTTATGGCGTTTGTTTGACAGTTGTTGCTATGTATGATTACTAATGTGCTCTTCTCTATCTTTTTAGAGTCGTCTGTACTGATTTATTGGCACCACGGATCACGAGCACCACCTTATCCACCTGTTGTCACTGTGCTCCGGACTAGTCACGTCCACCCCCATCATCCCTTTGTCTTTTATCTTCTTTTATTTTCATTATATCTGGTCACTTACTGTCACGTTCCCGTATCTCTAGGAACACTAGTTCAGCTCTATACTACTTGTCATTAGCATAATAAAATACTATGCACTCATCAGAATTGGTCTCCTTTTCTCCTTTCTTTTTTTCTATTCCTCACGCTATGTTAGCGCTGCCTTTTAGCCCCTTGCTCCTTGTCCACACACCATGGCGTACATAAGCTCTGTAAACACGCCTCTCCCAACATGGTGACTGATTCATTTACCCTGACACCCGGTGCCCCACTTCCGGGATGTCACATCCGGTCTATACTCTCTTCCTATACTGACTCTAATCCTACACATAGCGAACAGCACAGTGCAGCCCTGCCTCATCCATCATGGCGACGGGACATCTCTGTGTGATGACCGGTGCCCCACTTCCGGTACGTCATATCCGGCTTCTGCCGCCTCGCCTTGCACCTCCACACAGTGCGATATGCACTGTCTGTCTCAGAGCGTCATTTCCGCCCCACTTGGGGCTATGACGCTCCGCAGCATACATCGCTATTTCCGGCAGTTATTCCGCCCCTTGGTGTATATAAAGCCCCATCCTTCCAGATTCCTCACTCATACAGCGGTGGACACCGCGGAATCAGCCATCTACAAGGTAAACCATTAGGGACATTGCACCATCTTGGCCCCACACACTCATTATGGTACTTTTTATGGTACTTATATGACTGCCCTATCTCCTTTAGGCTGCATCAGGAGACTCTCATTCGCGCTGAACTCAGGAAATCATTGGTAGGCATAAAGTAACATGCTTTCTACCTGTTTCACGTTTTCACACCCCCGGATGTAACCGGTCTTGCCATGTCTTTACTTTCATCCTAGGCAGCACTTATAAAAAACACCAGAACACAGGCAGAGATGCTTACCTGTTCAAGGCCTCCAACAATTGCACTACCCAGGGTGCACCAGGCCCAAGTAAAGATAGCAAAAACACAGGTGCAAATAATACCGATGCAGCCAACCTACAATCAGGAATTGGCCGCTTGGAGCACCCGTGCACAAAAATAGTCTGTATGTGGCATGTTCACACAGGAATGCAAAGTATATGGTGCAAAGCCTATTAATGACGCCATATATATAGCGGGCTAACCATGATGCATCCTGTGTGAACAGAGGCCGCAGTGTACAGAGCCATCTAGGGCCCAGGCGCACCCTGGAAAAATGTACAGTGCACCAAAAACATAACAATGTATGCAAGGTATTGGTTGATATTATGGCCACAATATTGAAGCTGCCAACCCACGTCAAGGGTCCTTGTATCTTGGCAGTCCTAATCTAAAAAAACACCATTGGAGGAAAAACCTCCACTATACTAAACAAAAAACACCAGAACACAGGCAGAGATGCTTACCTGCTCAAGGCCTGTAAAGAAATGGTTAATCTTAAACGTCTTGCCTGATCTGGGATGTTGGAAAGTGTTTCCCTTGAGCACGTTGTGACATTGTGCACAATGGAGGCATGGAAATGTACCAGTCTTGGGGCGTGATAGAAAAGTTTGTCTACGCTGATCCCCTGTCCCGATGTCGGCTTTAACTAGATTGTCCCTCAAATTGGGTGGCCTTTCATCCTAGGCAGCACATATAGCCACTAGCATTTATCTTCATTCCAGTTCTTGGTATGTATTTATCTATACCCCTCTTCTCACTCACTGTGCCACTGTAGATCTGTAACTCTCTGTTACCATACACGCACCTTAGAAAGCTCTCTTTTGCCATGCACATGTACGGCTGTACATGTTTATGTTGTGTATATACTTTGTTTATTATTTATGATTTTGTGTTATCCTGAATTTATGTACTGTTTTGATATATATACTTTTCAGTTACTGACGAAGGTCTTATGTGTGACCGAAACGTTTTGCATTGGGATACAATAAATTATCCGTTTTTCCTCTCACAACAAAGTTGAGTGCTGGGTTTTGTTATTGCTTGGTCTGAAGGTTTGGGAACCTACCCTTGCACCACTTTAGGTTGTGCACACGTTGATTCATCACATATATTACTAGGAGAGACACACAGACTTCACATCTATCTTGTATTTCTAGGAGAGACACACAGACCTCACATCCATCTTGTATTACTAGGAGAGACACACAGACCTCATATCTATCTTGTATTTCTAGGAGAGACACACAGACCTCACATCCATCTTGTATTACTAGGAGAGACACACAGACCTCACATCCATCTTGTATTACTAGGAGAGACACACGGACTTCCACATCCAGCCTATATTACTGGGAGAGACACACGGCCCTTACATCCAGCCTATATTACTGGGAGAGACACACAGACCTCACATCCATCTTGAATTACTAGGAGAGACACACAGACCTCACATCCAGCCTATATTACTGGGAGAGGCACACAGACCTCACATCCATCTTGTATTACTAGGAGAGACACACAGACCTCACATCCAGCCTATATTACTGGGAGAGGCACACGGCCCTTACATCCAGCCTATATTACTGGGAGAGACACAGTCCTCACATCCAGTCTAAATTACTGGAAGAGATGCTCTTACAAGTGAAAAATCTAAACGTTAGATTAGCCTGCAACCACATATCAGGAGTCTGAAAATGAAGGAATGAAGATTGTTGGCTGAAACTTGGTGCAATCTGATAATCTAAAGGTAACCACTAACCTATGTAGAAGTAGTCATTTCTATTCGGCTGTACAGCTTTCTGTTATGTAGTTCTATTTACCTGTTCTGTAGAGATCAGACATTGGTATCTAGGGAGAAGACGGCAGTAATTAACACATCTGCTTAAGGTACCGTCACACTCGGCGACGCTGCAGCGATATAGACAACGAGCCGACCGCTGCAGCGTCGCTGTTTAGGTCGCTGTAGAGACGTCAAACACAGCAGCTCCAGAACGATGCAGGAGCGATCCGGTGACGTAGCGGTGACGCACTTATCGTTCTCACAGGTCGTTAGCTCCATGTTTAACATTGCTGGCATCGTTGCTTTTGCTGTCAAACACGACGATACACGCCGACCTGACGACCAAATAAAGTTCTGGACTTCTAGCTCCGAGCAGCGATATCACAGCGGGATCCAGATCGCTGCTGCGTGTCAAACACAACGAGATCGCTATCCAGGACGCTGCAACGTCACAGATCGTTGTCGTTCTCGTTGTTAAGTTGTTTAGTGTGAAGGTACCTTTACAGGAACACGTCTCCCAAAGGAGCGTCTTGTGGATTAGTACAAACAGGACTGATAGGTTTGGGGACAGGACTTGGGAGACCTCCTCTCTGGATAGTAAATGTGTGTTGTCTTCTCCCATCCAGGTTGTCTGCATGAATTTCTTTGATATTGTGCTGGATTTTATCCTAATGGATGCCTTTGAGGACCTAGAAAACCCTCCTACCTCGGTGATTGCTGTACTGTGCAACCGTTGATTGTCTGACAGCTTCAAGGAAACAGTAAGAAGGGAGAATTAACCATAAATAATCCTTGTGTATTGTGGAGGATGTTGTGCAGGGAAATAAGAAATCACCAGTTGGAATCTGTTATGTCAAGAAAGTGCTAAAGGACAGTAGAGAAAAGTGTTGCGTCTTAATTATTGAATTCAGATTTCTAATCCGGACCCTAACCCCTCTGGTGTACAACATCTGGTCCCTCATGCTCTAGTGTACAACCTCCGCCCCCCGTCCCCGCCATGATGTCTGCCTTTATAAATGTGACAGACCGGCCAGTGGTGCAGAGATCACTGATATCAGCGCTGTCCTGCAATAGGAGCCACCGAGGTAGCAAGTCCGTTTATGACATTTCTTCCCTCCTAAACCTTTCCCCATCACCTGTGAGTGATATTATTGAGAAGTGGAAGAAACTGAAGCAACTTAGCCACGAAGTGGAGACCCCGTAACTTTACAGAGCGGGGGGCCGAGTGCTGAAGGGCTGAGGGCAGAAAAGTCACCAACGCTCTGGTGACTCCATAACTGCAGAGTCCTGACCTCTGGTATAACATCAGCACAAACACCGAGAGCTTTATGACCAAGCAGCTGCATGCAGCCTTACATCACCAAGCACAATGCCGATCGATGGATGGAGTAGTGTAAAGCTGCCATCACTGGATTCTGGAGGAAACATGTTCTGTGCAGTGATGGATCACACTTCTCTATCTGGCGTCTGGAGGAGTCTGGGTTTGGTGATTCCAGGAGAACGTTACCCCCTGACTGCATTGTGCCGCTGTACAGATGGTTGAGGAGGATAACACTATGGGCTTGTTACCAGGGGTCGGCCTCGACCCCCTTGGTTCCAGTGATGTCCAAAATGTATTGTGCTGAAGCATTAACATTTCACAATAGTAGCTTCCAGCTTTGTGGGAACAGTTTGGGGAAGACCCTTTTCTGTTCCCCATGACTGTGCTCAGCGCACAAGCTCCATACAGACATGGAGGGGGAGTTAAGTGGAAGAACATGACCGTCCGCACAGAGCCTGGACCTCAGCCCCATCCAAGAGCAGAGATTGTGACCCCGGCCTCCCCATAACATCCGGGTCTGACCTCACAAATGCTCTCCTGGATGAAGGGACAAAAATTCCCACAGACGCCTCCAAAATCTTGTAGAAATCCTTCCTAGAAGAGCAGGAGCCGTTATATCTGCAAAGGGGCAGCTCCATATTATGTCTATGGATGTAGGATGGGAGAGAAAATCTACTGTAGGTGTGACGTGGAGGGGGGCACATACTTAGTCTATATGATAAAGTATTTATATACAGGACTGTGCAAAAGTGTTAGTGGGGAAAACCGCTGCAGAGAGAAGCTTTCTAAAATAGTAGTGTAAGGCTATGTGCACACGTTTCGGATTTTGTTGCGGTTCCGCAGCATATTTGCACCAAATCCGCAATGTAGTGCACAACCAATGTTAATCTCTGTGAATCCAGAATTGTTGTGCACATGCTGCAGAAAAATCCACGCCGATTTGCAGCGTTTTATTTTCCTCAGCATGTCTATTCTTTTTGCGGATCTGCAGCGTTTCTGCACCCATTAACTTCCATTGATACAGTCATATCTGCAGCAAAACCGCAGGTGTAAAAAGATTTGCGGATTTGCTGTGGATGTGCGTGCGAAAAACACTGCAAAAAGGCAGGAGGAAGAGTTTGTGGGTGGAGACTGTGTGTGGGCGGAGACTGTGTGGAGAAGATGTGCGGGTATCTGTGGGGGTGTGCGTGTGTGTGCGTGCGGTCTGTGTGTAGGCAGGCATCGTCTGATGGGACTACTAGTCCCATCCAGCTATGTCTGCAGTCACATAGAACAGTGGCAGCATTAGCCGATGATAGGATAAGTAGTCCCATCATCCGGCTACTGTGTTGAATATTAGAAAAAAAAAAAACATTTACATATACACATATAGTACATAATCACCAAACAGCTAATCCCGACGCCCTCGATCGTCTTCAAAAATAGTAAACCAACCCAATATGCCCTGTTCTGATGTAATCCATTTAATAACGAGGGTCCCACGATGATCTGATGTGACTGCTCTTCAGGGGCTCCAGTGATAGTGATAGGAGGTATCCTCCCACATTGTATCACTCCACCGCTTAGAGGTCACTGGAGTTCGTCCTGTCACTTACGGCACTGCTGTGTGAGAAAATTTTCACGCAGCTGTAGTGCCGTAAAGTGAGAGCACGAACTCTGATGAACTACACTGCGGAAAAATCTAAACGTTAGATTAGCCTGCAACCACATATCAGGAGTCTGAAAATGAAGGAATGAAGATTGTTCCTGTAGAGCTGTCACATCTCCCGATGTGATAGCTCTACGCCGGAGATCGTTGTGGGACAGTCGTTATTAAATGGATTACATCAGAACAGGGAGTATTTGTGTTGTGTTTTTTTTTTTTTGCAGTAGAACGAGGGCACCAAGGAATTAGGCGTATAATAAATATGGGAAATTATGTGGTGTTTTATTTCATTAAAAAACTTTATTCTGGCTGTGCTTTTATTTACCGTGTAACAACTATAGGATTAGTAATGGATAGGTATCTTATTGATACCTCTCTATTACTAAACCGGCTTGATGTCACCTTACAATACAAAGGTGACATCAACCCCACAACTGTTACCCCACTTGCCACCGCTACAGGGCAAGTGGGAAGAGAGAGGCTAAGTGCCAGAATTGGTGCATTCTAGAGATGTGCCTTTTCCGGGGTGGCTGAGAGCTGATGTTTGTAGCCAGGGGGGAACCAGTATCCATGGCCCCTTCCTAGGCTATTAATATCAACCCACAGCTGTCCGCATAGCCTTTTCTGGTTATTAATTATAGGGGGGCCCCCATGTCTCTTTTTTTTGGGGGGGGGCTCCTCTATTTTAATAGCCAATAAAGGCTAAATATACAGCTGTGAGCTGATTATTAGTAGCCTGGGAAGATCCATGGGTATTACTCCCTTCCCAAGCTATAAACATCGACCCTCCACAGCCGCTGGCTTTCTCTCTGTGGTTTGGAAAATTGCGCAGGAGCCCACGCCATCTTTTTTTAAAATTAAACAGATATTGCGATTAAGGCTGGGGACACACTTGCGAGAAACTCACATGAGTCTTGCGCCTCAATACCCAGCACTGCTGCCGGCACTCAGGACTAGAGTGTGTGGCTGCATGTATTTCTATGCATCTGAACGCTCCGGCCCGAGTGCCGGCGGCAGTGCCAGGTACTGAGGTGCGAGACTCGTGTGAGTTTCTCGTAAGTGTGTCCCCAGCCTAACACAGATTTTGTATGTGTGTCTTTATTTAACTCTTTATGTATCATTTTATTACGTTTATTACCAAACATCAGGCTTGGTATTCTCTATCTATCTATAGATATATCTGTGTGTGTAAACATTATTCTTCAATGGAGTATGTAAAAGAGGAGGTTGGACAAGAAATTACATCACAAATGCTCTTTTTTTTTTTTTGTTAAATAATATATCTTTATTTAGCTTACAAAAAACGCATACAAATCCGCGCGGATTTTCAACTGCATTTTCTGCCAAGAGAGGAGGAATCCGCCCAGAAAATTCCATAGGCAAATCCACAACGTGTGCACATACCCTGAATAGTTTTATCTTTATCTAGTAACAAAATGCAATTTGCACAATTTTTCAAGCAACTTGGCAAGGAGGTTGTTCCAAACTTGTGTAAATCCTTCTGGGAGGCGTCTGATTGGCTACAAATTTATTCTGCATCAAAACAACAACCCACCCCCTTCCCCAACATCCAGCCACTGTCATTATAAGAACAAGGAGTTCTGGAAGTGATGATCTGGCCCCATAGAATCCCTTATCTCACATCACGCAGTCTGTCTTGGATCACATGAAGACACAGAGGGATTTCCATAAGCCTCATACACAGAAGGTACTCCTGCCGAGTTCCTTCAAAGATTGTGTGCAAGTGACCGAGAAGAAGTGATGAAGAAAGGTCACCAAATATTGATGGGATAATATATTGTATATGTAATATATTGGCTGTAAGATAAGACATTGACTCATTACTTCTTCTCCCCAGGCCTTGGCAACAGCGTGCTGGTCAGCTTTGAAAGCAAAAAGGAGGCTTCTCATGGTGAGGATATCTGCAGTTGGTTAATAAAAATAATGCAAATTTAGATGCATATTTATGCAGATGGGAATTTTTAGAGATATGGGGGCTCCTGAGGGGGGAATACAGTGACTCTGTCAATGTTGCGTTGATGTACATATATTCCGTGTAAGTTCTCTACCTGATGTTAGCAATTGCTATAGCAGTTGCATTATTGGGCGGTCAGATATCAGTGTAGCGCCCCCTCTGGCTATTAGACTGCCTGCTATCATCTGTCACCTTCTGATCCCGGTTTCTGAGATCCCACATTGTACAACCGGATCAGGATTTATAGATGCCGGAATATAATAATTTCACCTTTTATAATTAATGATCATTTATCTTTATCAGGTGCAAGACGGCTTCAAATCACATTTCTACTCCGTATCGGAGCACGTCAGCCCTATACTCGCAGATGGATTTCTAGGTCCAAAGGAAAACTTAACAGAAATTTGTAATTTCTTTAAAGTAAGTTATATAAATTCATTTATCTTTGGGTACTAATAGAAGTTACTCTTTATGTATTTTTCGCTGGGCACAGGGTGTAATTTGACCAAGACATTCAATGACCAGCTGTGACCTCTGGAGGATGGTATGATAACTTTTTATTTCATTTTAGGGGGAGGGGAGAAGCAGCAAAAAGATAAAAAAACAAAACAATTTTTATATTTCAGGTTTTCAGTATAGTATCATAGTATATAGAAGACCTGCTGATCTCCTGTGTGGCTCGGCCGAATTGTACTTTTCTCTCGGTGCGATGACTTCCTTCTTCTTGTGTTTCCCGCCAGCACCAGATTGTGCAGTATTTAAAGGACATGTTGGATTTGGATAAGGTGACATACACTACGGTCCAGTCACTGGCAGAAGACATCCTGCATCTTTCCCGCCAGCGGAGTGACATCCTCCTGGGATATCTTGGTATAGACTCTGTGCGGGAAATGAATGGCGACGTCCATGTTGGTAACGGAGCAGAAGAGCTTCACCTCTGACCCTAGGCGTGATCATACATCAGGAACCAAACATAGAAGTCCAGAAAGAAGAAAAAATAAATGGCACTGAGATTAAATGTAATGTTAGCCCCCCCGCCAAGGGACAACAAAATATAGCGGGGGTCTCATGGCCTCATAGACCCTGCATCATTTAATTCTATGGCTTTCTGTCAGAGAAAGGTCAGGTAAAGGTCAGGTCAATTATCTCTGAAAGTATAAAAGTGGTTTTATCCAGTTTTTTCTGGTATGTTTGGCGCCTATTCTAACGGTTTCCTATTGGCTGTTAGTAGGTTTGGCGCTCTTTTTTTGAATATATAAATCCTTGTTTTGTGGGATTTGGTCATTCTGTCAGCGCAAGAAGATAAAGAAGACCCCACCCTCCCTCCCGTTAATTCTTGTAATTTACTGTCGTGTAGTTTACACAGTAGTGGGAAAATCACCCATGTCTGGCTGGATTGGTTTTTTGGAAAAGTTTGGAACTTTGGTTTTTAATTTGAGGAGTTTATTTATTGGTGATTAATTATTTTATGTAACCCTAAATAAACTACACAGCCATTTTTATCCACAATTAAAGTGTTTGTGTTTTTATTGTATGAATGGGTTTTATGAGGCCATGAGTTACTTTCTGGTATGGAGGGATACACTCTGAATCATTGGCACATTGTGGGAGTGGAGTCACTTGGTGGAGGGTGCTTGCCAGAAATAAAACATGTAGCTAAATCCAAAGGAAGAAGAAAGCAGCAAAAAGGAAGAAGAAAGCAGCAACACTTCCGTTATGTGACGAAGAAACCTTGGTCCCTTATTTCCAATATAAATTCATGGACAAGGTAATCAGAGCAGGGACAGTGCAAGTAAAAGGACGACGGCCTTTTCGCGAACGTATCTTGTCCCTGCTCTGATTACCTTGTCCATGAATTTATATTGGAAATAAAGGACCAAGGTGTCTTCGTCACATAACGGAAGTGTTGCATACATCAGGAACCTACATACTGAGCGTCTAACCCTGGGGTCGGCTTCATCATCTATTTTACAGCTGATAGACCCAGATCCCATCCCTGCGATCCTACTGACCCGCCATACAGACCTCTGATCATACAAGTTAGATTTCGTAGGACCACGGGGGAAGTTGTATCTGTCTTATGCTAGTCAGATGTGGTCTGCATTAGTATCTGATGTCTGTGGCCATCCAGCTGTTGGCCGTGGTTGCTATCCTACTGGGGCTGATCATTGACCCAAAGGATCATCTTCCCAAGTGGTGCACAGACAGCAGAAATCCTGAGGACGAAACCTGAGCTTTTAGCGACTATGTTACCCTAAATTATTCTGGGCACAATCTGACATCTACTTCAGACTTATGCCTAAACGCTGAATCAAATGGAGATTATCAGATTTTAATTCATCATTTCTATTATGTAAAGTTTTTAAAGGAAAACAACTAATGGACAAAAATCTGAACTTTTATTATTTTATTTATTTATTTTTTGTAGTTGCCTTTTCTTTCTTTGCACATATACCTTAACTGTGAGAATAGGACGTGTGAGTTGGAAAATATTACGGTAATAAGAAAAACGGAAGCTTTGGTTTACTTACAAAAAATTATACCACCTGTCGTATCACCAAAATTACAGATTTTAAAGGGGGTTTCTCATCAGAAGTGGGTAAAATTGTAAAGTGTTTGGAAAGACAATCAACTTTGCAATTTGCCTCTTATTAGATTTTTAATAACGGAGGGATTGTTATTTCTATAGTTCACTGCTCATTGTGTAGGTTACTGGACACCTCTGCAATCTAACAGTGGTGGCCGGTTCCCTAGGTAAAGAGCACTGGCCCAACCTGTCAGTCTAGGGGCAAGCATACCATTGGTGCACAGACAAGGGGCCAAGAGGTAAGGGGGCCACATCTACCTCTAAAGCAGGTAAAATTGTGCATTATGAGGAGCTATTGGACTGCAGAGAGCCACCTAAGGTTCTTGTACGGGGCCTCTTCTCTCTGTGTCCGCTCATGTATTAATCAGCTGGGGCATAGACAGTAAAATCAAGAAAACGCCTTTAAATTGAGCTGCTGGCAGAGGGGTGACACCAAGAAGATGCTGCAGGACGTTGTGCAAGATTGTAGCGCAAATACGTGAGACCCTTCTGCTGAACCTCCTCTGCGCTGCTGGAAGTATTGGACTACTGTGAACATTTTCTGGCACCAGGACTGTCCATTAGCATTCAATCAGTGGAGATTTTCCCGTTCTAAGATGGTTTATGTACATGTGTACTACTCTCCTCATCATGTTTCTTTCAATATCATCGGTTCTCATCTGTGATTGCCAATTCCTGTGACTTTCTTTGCACTAATGTGTCCGCCTTCTGTATTATTGCACAATTTACTGACACATCATTTAGTGTTCTAATGTTCTGTTGTATTTATGTTCAGATCTGCTGAGACTTGTAGTACAGTGTTATTTGTAGTCTGATGACCGGACTTTATACCCTTAACTAAATACTTGCACAAAAGACTTAATTAAAAGATAAATTGGAAAATAATAGTTGACCTCACCTGGATTGACGGGTCTAAAAGTATATGGTAATGCGGTTAAAGTGAGGAAAAGGGGTTTTCTTGTTATACCCACTGGGGGACATAGTATCGTGGGTATACGTCCTGCCACTAGGAGACATAACACTGGGGGACATAGGACCTGCCACTAGAAGACATAACACTGGGGGACATAGGACCTGCCACTAGAAGACATAACACTGGGGGACATAGGACCGTGGGTATACGTCCTGCCGCTAGGAGACATAACACTGGGGGACATAGGACTGTGGGTATACGTCCTGCCGCTAGGAGACATAACACTGGGAGACATAGGACCGTGGGTATACGTCCTGCTGCTAGGAGACATAACACTGGGGGACATAGGACTGTGGGTATACGTCCTGCCGCTAGGAGACATAACACTGGGAGACATAGGACCGTGGGTATACGTCCTGCTGCTAGGAGACATAACACTGGGAGACATAGGACCGTGGGTATACGTCCTGCTGCTAGGAGACATAACACTGGGAGACATAGGACCGTGAGTATACGTCCTGCCGCTAGGAGACATAACACTGGGAGACATAGGACCGTGGGTATACGTCCTGCCGCTAGGAGACATAACACTGGGAGACATAGGACCGTGGGTATACGTCCTGCTGCTAGGAGACATAACACTGGGAGACATAGGACCGTGGGTATACGTCCTGCTGCTAGGAGACATAACACTGGGAGACATAGGACCGTGAGTATACGTCCTGCCGCTAGGAGACATAACACTGGGAGACATAGGACCGTGGGTATACGTCCTACCGCTAGGAGACATAACACTGGGGGACATAGGACCGTGGGTGTACTGTACGTCCTGCCGCTAGGAGACATAACACTGGGGGACATAGGACCGTGGGTATACTGTACGTCCTGCCGCTAGGAGACATAACACTGGGGGACATAGGACCGTGGGTGTACTGTACGTCCTGCCGCTAGGAGACATAACACTGGGGGACATAGGACCGTGGGTGTACTGTACGTCCTGCCGCTAGGAGACATAACACTGGGGGACATAGGACCGTGGGTATACGTCCTACCGCTAGGAGACATAACACTGGGGGACATAGGACCGTGGGTGTACTGTACGTCCTGCCGCTAGGAGACATAACACTGGGGGACATAGGACCGTGGGTGTACTGTACGTCCTGCCGCTAGGAGACATAACACTGGGGGACATAGGACCGTGGATATACGTCCTACCGCTAGGAGACATAACACTGGGGGACATAGGACCGTGGGTATACGTCCTGCCACTAGGAGGCATAACACTGGGGGACATAGGACCGTGGGTATACTGTACGTCCTGCCGCTAGGAGACATAATAGGAGTATAATTAGCCTGCACTTAGTCAGCTAGGAGACCTAACACTGGGGGACATAGGACCGTAAGTCTACGTCCTGCCGCTAGGAGACCTAACACTGAGGGATAGGACCGTGGGTATACGTCCTGCCGCTAGGAGACCTAACACTGAGGGATAGGACCGTGGGTATACGTCCTGCCGCTAGGAGACATAACACTGGGGGGAAAAATGTGGTGGCTATACCCAGGTTTCCAAAGCAGTTAAACGAAGTAAGTTGATCATTCCTCAGGCGACTTCTGCTTGTAAGCCGTTCACTAGTTTATTTAATACACTTAAATTAAAAACCGGTGTCCAAAATGTGTCAGAAAACATTACTTAAAGAAGCAAAAATAAAAAAAAGTAGCTTCAGCACAAAAGACCCCGGCGTTCCCTAAAGCGCTGTCGTGCCTCAAAAAGACCTAAAATTTGCCAACATCTAAAAATGCTGTGTACACTTATCCTGGAAGTGCCCGAATCCTTTACATAGTAGTTAAGTCCTCTCATACTTATTAGACTAAACTTGTCCGAATCCACCAATACTGACAGGTTCAGTCGACAGTCTAATCTGACTATGTCGGAGTGGGATGAGGATCCGGCGTGTCCGATTTAGGACTGAAGATGCTTTTTGTTCTCTAAATGACATGCCGCCGCCAGAGATGTCTAGCAGTGGCTCTCATAGAGAACACGTCATAGTTCGTCAGATTGAGCAGTCTTGTAAATGGGAGAATCTGGTGAGATAGCTGCTGCATGAATGATCAGACAACTATAGCATATAGGGGCATTAGTCAAACACTTGTTCAGCTGACAAATACTGTATGGCCTAATTCAGATGGCTGCATTTTCAGAACAGCACAATGACCATGTAGCGATTAAACAACAAGTCTAATACATTAAGGATTACAACATCTACATTAATATATCACCAGAACCACTGTCTGTATACAAGTACATTACCACAACCTTTATCAGTACATAAATTTATTACCGAACCCATAGTCAGCACATGAATACGTCACCAGAACCACAGTCGGATCATAACTACATCACCAGAACTGCTATCAGTCCATGAGTTCTGTACTAGGGTTAGTACAGAGACCAAATGTCAGGTCAGCCCCCAGCATACGCACTTGCATGAAACTGCAACTCCCAGTAGGTCTTAACAATGCAGCTGGAAGCGTAGCAAGCGACTTCATGTGATGTGTGCCCGCTGTCTGTTCTCTTATACTACTGTCCTCACTGAAGCCGCTTGAGCAGCGGCCGAAGACACACCGTGCACACCCACACTGACCCTTGGGGCTCACTGATTTCAGGTAGTGCTTGCTCTTACTAGGGTTGAGCGACTTTCATTTTTTTAAGATCGAGTCTGGTTTTGTGAAACCCGATTTAGTCCAGAGTCGAGTCGAGTGAAGTCGGCCGATTATCGCTAAAAGTCGGGGATCGACCGAAACACGAAACCCAATGCAAGTCAATGGGGAAGCATAGCCGGCAGTGAGTGGAGGCCAGGAAAACACCTACAGTGCACATTTTACTGCCAAAAACATCCATTCTTGTTTTCTGAAGCTTGTCAATCTTAATTAACTTTATAATAATAGTTGGGCACTGGAAATTGGGGGTCATTTGGCAAAAGTTGTGGGGGTAGGGCTGGTTCAAGGTTTTAGTGGGCCCAGGAAACATGGACTACGTCATCGCGGTGGAGCAGGGAGAGGTAAGTATTTCAACGTTGCAAGTGCTGTGATCCTGAGCAAGCAGGGGGGGCCCACTCGTTCGCATTGGCACTGGCACAGGGCCCCTCAAAGTACGGCGGTGTGTTTGCATGGCGGGGGCGCCTCCCACCAGCAGCGACACTTTTGCGTACTCTGAGTGGCCCTGTGCCAGTGACGTCGCCAACGAGTATGCCCCCCCACCTGATGAAGGTACCTGCACTTTCATCTGCACCTTCCTCTTTGTCCCTGTGTAAGGTGGTATAATATGCGGGAAGGGGAACCTTACTTTCAGCAGGGTCAGATTCTGGCTGTGTAGAGTACAAGGGGAATGTAGTGGTCTAGGTCAATGTACCAGCAGACTCATCTAGCAGTGGCTGGGCAATGGGCAGGATGATGAGGAAACAGATATAGGGCCAAAGAATAAAGTAGGCTAAATGCAGATCAAAATTGGTAACAGGACTAAACAGGCAGCATTGCTTTGTTCAGTGGAGTAGCAAACCCAAGAGCAGCAGACACTGTTTCAAGGGCCTAACCACACTAGTAGGCCAAATGCAGTTTAATATCTGATAGTATAGGCCGAAAGCCAGAATGTGGAAGCTCAGCTTTGTTCAGTTGAGGACAACACCAGGGAGGGGCAGACACCGTTAGTAGGCCCTAACCACCATTTTGTTTTTTAAAAAACACTTAATGAGAGCCAGAAGGTTGAAGCTCAGCTTTATTCAGTTGAGGGCAACACCAGGGAGGGGCAGACACCGTTAGTAGGCCCTAAACACCATTTTGTTTTTTAAAAAACACTTAATGAGAGCCAGAAGGTTGAAGCTCAGCTTTATTCAGTTGAGGGCAACACCAGGCAGGGGCAGACACCGTTAGTAGGCCGGAACCACCATTTTGTTTTTTAAAAAACACTTAATGAGAGCCAGAAGGTTGAAGCTCAGCTTTATTCAGTTGAGGGCAACACCAGGCAGGGGCAGACACCGTTAGTAGGCCGGAACCACCATTTTGTTTTTTAAAAAACACTTAATGAGAGCCAGAAGGTTGAAGCTCAGCTTTATTCAGTTGAGGGCAACACCAGGCAGGGGCAGACACCGTTAGTAGGCCGGAACCAGCAATGTGTTTAAAAACAGCAGTTAATCAGAGCCGGAAGGTAGAAGCTCAGCTTTATTCAGTTGAGGGCAACACCAGGGAGGGGCAGAAGCCGTTAGTAGGCCCTAACCACCATTTTGTTTTTTAAAAAACACTTAATGAGAGCCAGAAGGTAGAAGCTCAGCTTTATTCAGTTGAGGACAACTTGAATTAGGGACTGCATACAGACTTAGCAGGCTGTCCCCTGTGTGGACCATGCATCCAATACATTAACCCATTGAGCCACAAAGGACACGTAACCTTCCGTGGCCATGCCTACAGGTCCATGTGTCTGTTGTCAGGTGTACCTTTGTCAGTGTAGGCCTATTGGAAGGAGGGACCGCAGACAGGCTTCGAATGCCTAACACAATAAAATGGGCTGGCTGTAGGCACTTTAAAATTGGTTCCAGGGGTACACGGGCAGCAGTGGTCTGGTCAGTGGAGGCCTAGTGGAAGGAGGGACCGCAGACAGGCTTCGAAGGCCTAAAATAACAAACAATAGGCTCATGGCAGTTTTACAGCGGTTACATGGATACACGGGCAGGCAGCTTGGTGGTGAGTGGAGGAGTATTTAAAGTAGGGACCGCAGACAGGCTATCAAAGGCCTAAAATAACAAACAATAGGCTCATGGCAGTTTTACAGCGGTTACATGGATACACGGGCAGGCAGCTGGTGATGAGTGGAGGAGTATTTAAAGTAGGGACCGCAGACAGGCTATCAAAGGCCTAAAATAACAAACAATAGGCTCATGGCAGTTTTACAGCGGTTACATGGATACACAGGCAGCTTGGTGGTGAGTGGAGGAGTATTTAAAGTAGGGACCGCAGACAGGCTATCAAAAGCCTAAAATAACAAACAATAGGCTCATGGCAGTTTTACAGCGGTTACATGGATACACGGGCAGGCAGCTGGTGATGAGTGGAGGAGTATTTAAAGTAGGGACCGCAGACAGGCTTCGAAGGCCTAAAACAACAAACAATAGGCTCATGGCAGTTTTACAGCGGTTACATGGATACACGGGCAGGCAGCTGGTGATGAGTGGAGGAGTATTTAAAGTAGGGACCGCAGACAGGCTATCAAAGGCCTAAAATAACAAACAATAGGCTCATGGCAGTTTTACAGCGGTTACATGGATACACGGGCAGCTTGGTGGTCAGTGGAGGAGTATTTAAAGTAGGGACCGCAGACAGGCTATCAAAGGCCTAAAATAACAAACAATAGGCTCATGGCAGTTTTACATCGGTTACATGGATACACGGGCAGGCAGCTGGTGATGAGTGGAGGAGTATTTAAAGTAGGGACCGCAGACAGGCTATCAAAGGCCTAAAATAACAAACAATAGGCTCATGGCAGTTTTACAGCGGTTACATGGATACACAGGCAGCTTGGTGGTGAGTGGAGGAGTATTTAAAGTAGGGACCGCAGACAGGCTATCAAAGGCCTAAAATAACAAACAATAGGCTCATGTCAGTTTTACAGCGGTTACATGGATACACGGGCAGGCAGCTGGTGATGAGTGGAGGAGTATTTAAAGTAGGGACCGCAGACAGGCTATCAAAGGCCTAAAATAACAAACAATAGGCTCATGGCAGTTTTACAGCGGTTACATGGATACACGGGCAGGCAGCTGGTGATGAGTGGAGGAGTATTTAAAGTAGGGACCGCAGACAGGCTATCAAAGGCCTAAAATAACAAACAATAGGCTCATGGCAGTTTTACAGCGGTTACATGGATACACAGGCAGCTTGGTGGTGAGTGGAGGAGTATTTAAAGTAGGGACCGCAGACAGGCTATCAAAGGCCTAAAATAACAAACAATAGGCTCATGGCAGTTTTACAGCGGTTACATGGATACACAGGCAGCTTGGTGGTGAGTGGAGGAGTATTTAAAGTAGGGACCGCAGACAGGCTATCAAAGGCCTAAAATAACAAACAATAGGCTCATGGCAGTTTTACAGCGGTTACATGGATACACGGGCAGGCAGCTGGTGATGAGTGGAGGAGTATTTAAAGTAGGGGCGCCGCAGACAGGCTATCAAAGGCCTAAAATAACAAACAATAGGCTCATGGCAGCTTTACAGCGGTTACATGGATACACAGGCAGCTTGGTGGTGAGTGGAGGAGTAGTGCAAGGAGTGTCTGTCCCAGTACTCCCAAAATATAAATAGATGTTAATGTCTAGCAAAACAACCAAAACAAAAAAAAAGGTGGCATACTTAGGTACAGGGGTGGGCTCATCTACTGAGTTTCTGACATAGTAATTTGGCAGTAACTATTTAATGGTGCCAATATAGGACACAGACACAGACTACTTTAAGTTGCATCATAGATGTCTACAAATTTGTATTGTCAGTGCCAGACATTGAATGATGTCAGCGAATAGACTAAAGATTGGTGGAGCTGTGCGACATAATTTTGCACGTGGTAGAGCACATTTTGAGCTGGGGTAGGGGGGAACTCTCTTGAGGCCGGCGGGACCGCCCCAGGGCCCCTCATGTTACAACGGTGTGTCTGACGTTGGGTGCGCACCACCACCGCCAGAGACACTACATTGTACTATGAGGGACCCAGTAGCAATGCCGTCAACCAAAAGCGAGCACACCCACCTCTTCAGACAAACAGCAGTCTCACGGGTGCTTGCGCCAAGTCGCGATACCACGGCCCCGTGTGGGGAGTTTTGCCATTTAGGGAGGTGTAAACATGTCGTATGCTGTACAATCAGCTGCAGCAAATTAGACATTAGAAAAGTAATTCACAGGCAAGAGCTTTTCATAGGAAAGCTAGGTGTCGGCCGGGCAAGGTGGGGCAAAAGATTTCGAAATCCAGTTGTGGTTCATTTTAATGAATGTTAGATCGTCAACATTTTGGGTAGCCAGACGAGTCCTTTTTTCGGTTAATATTGAACCTGCAGCACTGAATACTCTTTCTGATAGGACACTTGCTGCCGGGCAAGCAAGCTCCTGCAATGCATATTCTGCCAATTCTGGCCAGGTGTCTAATTTGGAGGCCCAGTAATCAAATGGGAATGACGGTTGAGGGAGAACATCGATAAGGGATGAAAAATAGTTAGTAACCATACTGGACAAATGTTGTCTCCTGTCACTTTCAATTGATGCAGCAGTACCTGTCCTGTCTGCGGTCATAGCAAAATCACTCCACAACCTGGTCAGAAAACCCCTCTGTCCAACGCCACTTCTGATGTGTGCACCCCTAACACTCCTAGTCTGCTGCCCCCTGGAGCTCGTGTGAGAACGATCACGTGCGCTGTGTGCTGGGAATGCCTGAAGCAAACGGTCAACAAGAGTTGATTGTTTGGTTGCTAATATTAGTTCCAAGTTCTCATGTGGCATAATATTTTGCAATTTGCCTTTATAGCGTGGATCAAGGAGGCAGGCCAACCAGTAATCGTCATCGTTCATCATTTTCGTAATGCGTGTGTCCCTTTTTAGGATACGTAAGGCATAATCCGCCATGTGGGCCAAAGTTCCAGTTGTCAAATCTCCGGTTGTGATTGGTTGAGGGGCAGTTGCAGGCAAATCTACGTCACTTGTGTCCCTCAAAAAACCAGAACCCGGCCGTGACACGCAACCAATTTCCTGTGCCCCCGGGAAAGGTTCGGCATTAAAAATATACTCATCCCCATCATCCTCCTCGTCCTCCACCTCCTCTTCGCCCGCTACCTCGTCCTGTACACTGCCCTGACCAGACAATGGCTGACTGTCATCAAGGCTTTCCTCTTCCTCTGGTGCAGACGCCTGCTCCTTTATGTGCGTCAAACTTTGCATCAGCAGACGCATTAGGGGGATGCTCATGCTTATTACGGCGTTGTCTGCACTAACCAGCCGTGTGCATTCCTCAAAACACTGAAGGACTTGACACATGTCTTGTATCTTAGACCACTGCACACCTGACAACTCCATGTCTGCCATCCTACTGCCTGCCCGTGTATCCTCCCACAAATAAATAACAGCACGCCTCTGTTCGCACAGTCTCTGAAGCATGTGCAGTGTTGAGTTCCACCTTGTTGCAACGTCTATGATTAGGCGATGCTGGGGAAGGTTCAAAGACCGCTGATAGGTCTGCATACGGCTGGCGTGTACAGGCGAACGTCGGATATGTGAGCAAAGTGCACGCACTTTGAGGAGCAGGTCGGAGAACCCAGGATAAGTTTTCAATAAGCACTGCACCACCAGGTTTAAGGTGTGAGCCAGGCAAGGAATGTGTTTCAGTTGGGAAAGGGAGATGGCAGCCATGAAATTCCTTCCGTTATCACTCACTACCTTGCCTGCCTCAAGATCTACTGTGCCCAGCCACGACTGCGTTTCTTGTTGCAAGAACTCGGACAGAACTTCCGCGGTGTGTCTGTTGTCGCCCAAACACTTCATAGCCAATACAGCCTGCTGACGCTTGGCAGTAGCTGGCCCATAATGGGACAACTGGTGTGCAACAGTGTCATCTGCCGATGGAGTGGTTGGCAGACTGCGTTCTGTGGAAGAGCTGTAGCTTCTGCAGGAGGACGAGGAGGAGGAGGAGGAGGGGGTGCGAACGCCTACAGCCAACTGTTTCCTAGACCGTGGGCTAGGCACAACTGTCCCTAAATTGATGTCGCCTGTGGACCCTGCACCCACCACATTCACCCAGTGTGCCGTGATGGACACATAACGTCCCTGGCCATGCCTACTGGTCCATGCATCTGTAGTCAGGTGCACCTTTGTACTCACAGATTGCCTGAGTGCATGGACGATGCGCTGTTTAACATGCCGGTGCAGGGCTGGGATGGCTTTTCTGGAAAAAAAGTGTCGACTGGGTAGCTCGTATCGTGGTTCAGCGTACTCCATCAGGGCTTTGAAAGCTTCGCTTTCAACTAACCGGTAGGGCATCATCTCTAACGAGATTAGTCTAGCTATGTGGGCGTTAAAACCCTGTGTACGCGGATGCGAGGATAAGTACTTCCTTTTTCTAACCAGAGTCTCATGTAGGGTGAGCTGGACTGGAGAGCTGGAGATCGTGGAACTTTCGGGTGTGCCGGTGTACATGGCAGACTGAGAGACGGTTGGAGACGGTATTGTTTCCGCCGGTGCCCTAGATGCAATATTTCCTCCTACAAAACTGGTGGTTCCCTGACCCTGACTGCTTTTGGCTGGCAAAGAAACCTGCACAGATACTGCCGGTGGTGCGGAAAATGGTGGCCTTACAGTGACGGAAGGGATGTTGCGTTGCTGACTAGCTTCATTGGCCGAGGGTGCTACAACCTTAAGGGACGTTTGGTAGTTAGTCCAGGCTTGAAAATGCATGGTGGTTAAGTGTCTATGCATGCAACTAGTATTTAGACTTTTCAGATTCTGACCTCTGCTTAAGCTAGTTGAACATTTTTGACAGATGACTTTGCGCTGATCAGTTGGATGTTGTTTAAAAAAATGCCAGACTGCACTCTTCCTAGACTCGGATCCCTTTTCAGGGATTGCAGACTGAGCTGTAACCGGATGGCCACGCTGTCCTCCAACAGGTTTTGGCTTTGACACGCGTTTTGGGCCAGATACGGGCCCGGCAGATGGAACCTGTTGCGATGTTGATGCCTGCTGCGGCCCCTCCTCCACCTCCGCTTCTGAACTACTGCCGCCTGCACCCTGTTCCCCCAATGGCTGCCAATCGGGGTCAATAACTGGGTCATCTATTACCTCCTCTTCGAGCTCGTGTGCAACTTCGTCTGTGTCCCTGTGTCGGTCGGTGGTATAGCGTTCGTGGCGGGGCAACATAGTCTCATCAGGGTCTGATTGTGGATCTGTACCCTGAGAGGGCAATGTGGTGGTCTGAGTCAAAGGAGCAGCATAGTACTCTGGCTGTGGCTGTGCATCAGTGCACTCCATGTCAGAATCTACTTGTAATGGGCATGGCCTGTTAAATGTTTCACTTTCTAAGCCAGGGACGGTATGTGTAAAGAGCTCCATGGAGTGACCCGTTGTGTCGCCTGCTGCATCCTTCTCTCTTGTTGTAGTTTTTGCTGAGGAGGACAAGGAAGCGACTTGTCCCTGACCGTGAACATCCACAAGCGACGCGCTGCTTTTACATTTACCAGTTTCGGAAGAGGAGGCAAAAGAGCTAGAGGTTGAGTCTGCAATGTAAGCCAAAACTTGCTGTTGCTGCTCCGCCTTTAAAAGCGGTTTTCCTACTCCCAGAAAAGAGAGCGTTCGAGGCGTTGTGTAGCCTGACGACGAAACTGGCTCCACAGCTCCAGACTTAGGTGGAATATTTTTATCCCCACGACCACCTGATGCTCCACTACCACTACCATCATTACCAGCTGACAATGAACGCCCACGACGACCTCTTGCACCAGACTTCCTCATTGTTTTAAAATCTTAACCAAAGTAACTTTATTTGTTGCTGTCAAACAACTTACACGGTGAGCTATAACTTCAGTATGATTTCAATATCCCTTAACAGGTTGGTGAGACCACAAGGAAAATCAGGCACAATGTTACACACTCTGTTTTCTGTGGCACAAAATCACAGAGATGACACACACGCAGGACTGTCACTCAAGCACTAATGTCAATATTAATCTCCCACCTAATTTATTTTTTTTTTTTTCTCAGGGAGACTTTAGAAACCAAATAATATTAAAAAAAAACAAAAAAAAAAAGGCTTTCTATGGCCCACAATTAGAGAGAGAGAGGTGGCACACCCAGGAGTCAAGACTGGCGCACAAGCTGAAAGGGCAATATTACTCTCCCACTGTTTTTTTAAGTTTTTTTTTTGTTATTTTCAGGGAGACTTTAGAAACCAAATAATATTAAAAAAACCAAAAAAATAAATAGCCTTTCTATGGCCCACTGAATGAGAGAGAGAGGTGGCACACCCAGGAGTCAAGACTGGCACACAAGCTGAAAGGGCAATATTACTCTCCCACTGTTTTTTTAAGTTTTTTTTTTGTTATTTTCAGGGAGACTTTAGAAACCAAATAATATTAAAAAAACCAAAAAAATAAATAGCCTTTCTATGGCCCACTGAATGAGAGAGAGAGGTGGCACACCCAGGAGTCAAGACTGGCACACAAGCTGAAAGGGCAATATTACTCTCCCACTGTTTTTTTAAGTTTTTTTTTTTGTTATTTTCAGGGAGACTTTAGAAACCAAATAATATTAAAAAAACCAAAAAAATAAATAGCCTTTCTATGGCCCACTGAATGAGAGAGAGAGGTGGCACACCCAGGAGTCAAGACTGGCACACAAGCTGAAAGGGCAATATTACTCTCCCACTGTTTTTTTATGTATTTTTTGTTTTTTAAGGGAGACTTTAGAAACCAAATAATATAAAAAAAACAAACAAACAAAAAAAGGCTTTCTATGGCCCACAATTAGAGAGAGAGAGGTGGCACACCCAGGAGTCAAGACTGGCGCACAAGCTGAAAGGGCAATATTACTCTCCCACTGTTTTTTTAAGTTTTTTTTTTTTTATTTTCAGGGAGACTTTAGAAACCAAATAATAAGAAAAAAAATAAATAAATAAATAGGCTTGCTATAGCCCACTGAATGAGAGATAGCACACACAGCAGTGGCACACAAGCCCTGACTGAGGCCAATATTTTTCTCCCACTGATTGATGTAGTGTTTTTGTGTTGAGGTAGAATTTAGAACACAAATCACGGAAAAAATAAATAGGCTTTCTATGGCCCACTCAGTGAGAGATGGCACACACAGGGATGGCACTGTAGCAGAAATGCCAATCTTAATCTCCCACAAAAAAAAACAAAAAAAAAACAGGGACTGTCCTACAATTACTATCTCCCTGCAGTAATCTAAGCCAGGTATGGCAGGCAGCAATAGGAGTGGACTGATGCACAAATTAAATAAAAAGTGTGGACAAACAAAAAAGATAGCTGTGCAGAAAGGAAGGAACAAGAGGATATGTGCTTTGAAAAAAGCAGTTGGTTTCCACAGTGGCGTACACACAGCAATACAGCTATCACGGAGCCTTCTAGGGCAGCCCAATGAGCTACAGCGCTGAGGAAAAAAAAAAAAAAATAGCTTCCACAGTCCCTGCACACCGAAGGTGGTGTTGGACAGTGGAAATCGCTACAGCACAAGCGGTTTGGTGGTTTATGGACCCTGCCTAACGCTCTCCCTGCTTCTGACGAAGCGGCAGCAACCTCTCCCTAAGCTCAGATCAGCAGCAGTAAGATGGCGGTCGGCGGGAACGCCCCTTTATAGCCCCTGTGACGCCGCAGACAGCAAGCCAATCACTGCAATGCCCTTCTCTAAGATGGTGGGGACCAGGATCTATGTCATCACGCTGCCCACACTCTGCGTTCACCTTCATTGGCTGAGAAATGGCGCTTTTCGCGTCATTGAAACGCGACTTTGGCGCGAAAGTCGCGTACCGCATGGCCGACAAGCACAGGGGTCGGATCGGGTTTCATGAGACGCCGACTTAGCCAAAAGTCGGCGACTTTTGAAAATGATCGACCCGTTTCGCTCAACCCTAGCTCTTACCAATGCAGCGCTGTCAATCAAGACAGGCGACTGGCTTTAATATGGAAACAGATGTGCATAGGCTATGACAAAGGAGCACCAATGCGCCTTCATTTGTATAAAAAAAAATTCAATATTTAACTTAGATTGTATATTACCATGCATGAAAAACGAAAAAAAAACGCGAGCGGATTTCCTGCGTAGAGAGTCCGGTTTTGCTCAGGAAAACGTGTGCACATAGCAAACTGTCCTCCACGAAGTTCAGTTAAAAATATATATATATTAATCCTTACCAATCGGGTCCTCATAGCATCTTTGCAATTCGGCCACGAGTCCAAGTTCAGAACGTCTTGGCTCCACAGCTAATACCCTCAACATGCAGCCAAAATATGGCGAGAAACAGTTCAAATCCCTACTCTTTTTCCCACAGTCAAAATAAATAAAAAGCATATTTGGTATCGCCACCTTTATAAAACACCAATCAAAACATAAAATTAGTTAACCCAAAGAGTAAAAGCTGTAAAGCGGAAAAAAAAAAGAAGCCAGGATTGTGTTTACTTGATCACAACACTTTCCGTTAATAAAAAAAAAAAAAAACAATAGAAATCAATGATGTCATAAAAAAACATTAGTTTATCACGCATGAAAGCAAGTCCTAAAACAACTGGGTCAATGGTAAAATGAAAAGGCTTTGTGTCTCCCCACTGGGACTATTTTACAGTCTCCCATTCAGGAAGAGTTTCCAGCAGTTTTCATATCAAGCTACAACCAAACAACGCAGTAAGGATCAATTTCCAAGGAAAATTACCAAAGCATGGGATTATTACAATAAGCCTTTATTTATGGGTATGGCAAAAATTACAAAATGTGAAAATACATATAAAATTAATTATAAAATATCCATTCAAAAAGATAACGCTGCACAGGATTATAAAATGTAATAATAACTACCCCACTTGTATCAAGGTATTTGCACTTGTGCTATACAGATCAATCTCTCACGTGAAAAAATTTATGAAAAGAAACAATAATAAAAACCAAATTGAAAAAAGTGACGTGCACTATTATAACATATAAAATATAATATAATATAAAGTGACTAGGTGCAAATTTCTGTTACCAGCCATTGGTGTGCAAAAAGGAAAGGAGATTGAAAAAATCACTCATCAGGTGTCAGACTAAGCTGAACACCCGTATGTGTAATTGTATAGCAGCAATGTGGTTATATCTACCTGGGGACGTTTTTGATCCTGTGCCCGCGTCTCACCCGACGCGCGTTTCGGAAATTGTTATCCTTCGTCAGGGGGAGTAATCCTTTAAACTGTAAGGGGCTTTTTATAGTATATCACCAACCGCCGCAGTCCGGGTGTAATTGGCGCGTGCGCGATCAGGAGGCCCTGCAGTTCCGGTCACCGCGTCACACGTCCGGCCGCATGGGAGCGGAGTACCCAGCGTAACCAAGGTAACGTGGACGCAGGGAAGCCGGAACTGCTAAGCACAGACCGCGCACGCGCACAACCAGAGACGCGGTGTGGGAAAGAAAAAAGGGCTCAAACCACAGAGCACTATTGCTGATAGTGTATAGCTGGAAAGATGAGTGGATAAAAAGAATATACAGGATTACAAATGTATATACATGGGAGTAATTCCCATGTATAGAAAATACTATCTTAACAAGTAACCCTTACTTTGTTAAAATTAGGTTAATCATATATTTAAGGGGTTGAAGGGGTTAAAATTATGTATTTACTATTACCACCAATATGTATATTGCTGCATAATTTATGTGCTCCACAAAAGTTGCATGAAAGTGCATAAGTGTTATTATTAAATTTGCACCCCATAAATATTTTTATGTGGTATTATACCCCTAAAAAATTATTCCAATAGTACATACATATAGCAGACACCAAATTAAACTACAAACATATAATCAACTACAATGGTTTAATTAATTAACTTATATCAAATCAATTTCCAGATAAATAATTTATTATTTTTTCTTCTTTCATAGATTCAGAAATTTCATCCAGAATCCCGATACACCAATCCGCACAAGGTAAGTTGCCGGTGTACCTGAATTATAATTCGTTCATGGCAAAATTACAAAAGGAGGACTAAATATAAAAAAAGAAGAATTAATTAATACCGACATTAAAAAATTTTTTTACACTAGATTCAGCCATAACAAATATATACAATAAGAGAAATTATTTTATATCTAAAAAAATCCTTTAAAAATTTTTTTAAAAAATTTTTTTGATTATATAACATAACATGATATCTAGAACCTTACAGTAATTAGGATTAAAACAGATAAAATTGATAAAATTATTTTTAATATTTAATAAAATAGTAATAAATATAACTGATGGTTGTTACAAAATTAGATGCTAATTATTATAAGAACGGTACAAAACTTAGATTTTCATTTAGACCTTTGGGTGATACAGTATCAAGTGTCCATATCCATTTGGTTTCTTTTTTGGCCAGGGATGTACTAATTTTGCCACCTCTCTCGCTTGCCCTAATCATGTCTATCCCTGTTATCTTTAACTGGGATGCATCACACTCATGATGTAATTTAAAATGTTTTGGGATCGTTTTTAAAAGCGATAGGTCATCTATTTCTTTTGCGGCTAAAATTCCTCGAATATGTTCCCTGGCACGGACCTTCAACTGCCTTGTTGTCATACCCACATATACGAGGGAACAGGGGCAAGTGGCATGATAAATTACGGCTTTTGAGTTGCAAGTTATCGCATGTTTGATTTTATATGAAACTGTGCCATCAAAATTACAAAATGATTCCGTTCTTAGGATATTAGGACACGCAATACACTGTCCACAGGGTCTACAGCCCACTACCACCCTTGTGTTCATTAAGAAAGAGGGAACTATCGGATTGTGGGTATAATGGCTCTCAACTAATTCATCCCTCAGATTTCTAGATCTGCGGTAGGTGATGTTCGGTTTCTCCCCTATATATTGTGATAAAACCGGGTCGGCCTTTAAAATTGCCCATGACTTATTCAGGTATGATCGCATTAGTTCGGTCTGTCCATGATACTGTGTAATGTATCTGATCATACGATCAGATTTTGCTGGTTTTTTCTCATATAAGGCTTGATGCCGTGTCATATGTTTGGCCCGGTTATAGCCTTTCTTGATCGAGCGTTTACTATATCCTCGTTCCATAAATCTCTTTTTCATGTCCAGGGCTTGATTTTCAAAATCCCCATCATTTGTGCAAATTCTGCGCAAACGCAGAAATTGACCTATTGGTATGGATCTTATCATTGTTGGAGGATGTGAAGAAGAGGCATGGAGGAGAGAATTAACTGCCGTTGATTTTCGAAAGATGTCCGTGTATAAACACCCACTCTCATCTTTCCGTACACCCACGTCCAAGAATTCCATGTATCCAACATCATATTTGTATGTTAAATGAATATTCAAGGAGTTTGAGTTAAGTTGTTCCATGAATTTCTGAAGAGATTCAGTGGATCCCTGCCAAATAAAGAATATGTCATCAATGAACCGCACCCATAAAGGGATGCGGTCCATTGATGACCCTAAGTCAGTATTAAAGGTGTCCCTCTCCCACAACCCCAGGAACAAATTAGCGTAAGACGGCGCAAAGGATGCGCCCATCGCCGTCCCCTGGAGTTGTAGGTAGAGGGACCCCTTAAAAAGAAAAAAATTTTTTGTTAAAGAAAATTCTAGAAGCTGAGTTACAAACTTCTTCATGGACGTGGGTATGGGTGTTGCCTCCAAAAAATGCCTAACTGCCTGTAAGCCATCCTGATGTCGAATGTTCGTGTATAGGCTTTCGACATCGCATGATACTAAAAGTACATCCTCTCCCACATGAAGGCCATCAATTTTCCTCAGAAAGTCATTAGTATCTTTTATAAAAGATGGCAAGGTTTCAACCAATGGTTGCAACCTTGAATCAAGGAATTTATTGATGTTCTCGAGATAGTTTCCACATCCCGATACAATAGGTCTACCCGGTGGGGTTTTCTGGTTTTTATGAACCTTGGGTATCAAATAAAATGTTGACACCGTTGGTTCTACTACCTGCAGGGCTGAAAATAATTCTTTGTTAATGACCTCCGCATCCAGGGCTTCCCTTAAGATACTTATCAGCTCAGTTTTAAATTTGTTTAAGGGATTGAAGGTTAATTTTTTATAAAATGTTTTGTCCTTCAATTGTCGGAACACCTCATGCTCATACATTAACTTAGGCCAAATCACTACATTACCCCCCTTGTCAGCTGGTTTAATGACCACATCTGACATCTTACTTAAATTTGCAAGAGCCATTTTCTCTTTTTTATTCAAATTATCACTAGATGGAAACCGTGGAATCTTATCGAATTCCCTACTCACGGTTTTTACAAACGTGTCAATGATGGGACAAGCTGACAAGGGGGGAAACTTACGAGACCTAGGCCGGATGGAGCTCGGGATCTTACCTCCCATGGGTTCATTGTGCTCACGAGCTAATTCATCCAGAATCCCTAGTGCCTCCTGCTCCGCCTCTGTGGGAAACAATTGTGACACCTCTTCATTATGAAAATGTTTTTTAAATAATAATTTTCTAGCAAATAAATGTAGATCTTTTATAGCCACAAATTTGTCAAACTGTGCCGTAGGGCAAAATGTTAGACCTTTTTGTAATACATTAATCTCTGTTTCAGATAAAACATTAGAACTTAAATTGATCACCTTTAAATTATTTCTGTAGTTTTCTGGTGAATATCTGAAATTTCTTTTTGCCGGTGCATATCTTGGTTCACGCTTCCTTTTTGGAGTGGAATTAATGGAAGCCAAAGTAGACACAGAGGCGGAGGAGGAGGCACCAGAGACATTTATTGATGCTTGATTAGAAGAAGCCGACTCAATCCGATCACGTGTAGTTTCCTTGGGGTTATATTTCCGCCACTTATAAATCCTACCCTTAGCGAGATCATCTTGATCTCTTACCAATTTGTTCTTCTGGGTATTCTGGATGCTTTTTATCCATTGGTCCATTAGTTTTTCCAATAAATTGTCCATAGATGTAAGCTGTTCAGTGGACAAGCAGGCCTTCGCTTTAACATATGCCTCATCCAATAGTTTGTCAATATTGTCTATATTATTGGAGTTATAATGTATCAGTAATTCCATTAGTTGTTTGGAGGCTATGTTACATGTTTCCTCCCATTTCTTTACAAATCCCTCATCATTAATGGGAAAAGCGGGAGTCACATTTATTCGTAGACCCCTCGGAATTAATTGTAGTTGTATATAATTTTCTAAGAAGGCCTTACTCCACCATGCCCTAGTTCTCTTGTAGGTCAAATTTTTAATTGTTTTTAGTAATTCATCATATTGACAACCATCAGTTGCCATTGAAGTTACATTCCCATTTGAAAATACTGCCTTAATTTGACCCTGCCAAGATAATTCCTTGGTCCTAAAATCCATTCCTGATTGTAGGAATTTGACCTGTGCGAGACACAGTAATATAAATATTATTAAAAATCACAGCGCACCCACAGGTGGACCAATTACTCCAATCCACACCTCTATATATATATATATACACACATACACTCATACGCATATATATAAAAAAATATAAAATCTATTGTGCAATGTTTTAATATTAACCACCAGGGTGCGCTGTGTGACAACCTCTGTGGAGACCACAGTCTAGACCGAGCTACAACCAAACAACGCAGTAAGGATCAATTTCCAAGGAAAATTACCAAAGCATGGGATTATTACAATAAGCCTTTATTTATGGGTATGGCAAAAATTACAAAATGTGAAAATACATATAAAATTAATTATAAAATATCCATTCAAAAAGATAACGCTGCACAGGATTATAAAATGTAATAATAACTACCCCACTTGTATCAAGGTATTTGCACTTGTGCTATACAGATCAATCTCTCACGTGAAAAAATTTATGAAAAGAAACAATAATAAAAACCAAATTGAAAAAAGTGACGTGCACTATTATAACATATAAAATATAATATAATATAAAGTGACTAGGTGCAAATTTCTGTTACCAGCCATTGGTGTGCAAAAAGGAAAGGAGATTGAAAAAATCACTCATCAGGTGTCAGACTAAGCTGAACACCCGTATGTGTAATTGTATAGCAGCAATGTGGTTATATCTACCTGGGGACGTTTTTGATCCTGTGCCCGCGTCTCACCCGACGCGCGTTTCGGAAATTGTTATCCTTCGTCAGGGGGAGTAATCCTTTAAACTGTAAGGGGCTTTTTATAGTATATCACCAACCGCCGCAGTCCGGGTGTAATTGGCGCGTGCGCGATCAGGAGGCCCTGCAGTTCCGTTCACCGCGTCACACGTCCGGCCGCATGGGAGCGGAGTACCCAGCGTAACCAAGGTAACGTGGACGCAGGGATCAAAAACGTCCCCAGGTAGATATAACCACATTGCTGCTATACAATTACACATACGGGTGTTCAGCTTAGTCTGACACCTGATGAGTGATTTTTTCAATCTCCTTTCCTTTTTGCACACCAATGGCTGGTAACAGAAATTTGCACCTAGTCACTTTATATTATATTATATTTTATATGTTATAATAGTGCACGTCACTTTTTTCAATTTGGTTTTTATTATTGTTTCTTTTCATAAATTTTTTCACGTGAGAGATTGATCTGTATAGCACAAGTGCAAATACCTTGATACAAGTGGGGTAGTTATTATTACATTTTATAATCCTGTGCAGCGTTATCTTTTTGAATGGATATTTTATAATTAATTTTATATGTATTTTCACATTTTGTAATTTTTGCCATACCCATAAATAAAGGCTTATTGTAATAATCCCATGCTTTGGTAATTTTCCTTGGAAATTGATCCTTACTGCGTTGTTTGGTTGTAGCTCGGTCTAGACTGTGGTCTCCACAGAGGTTGTCACACAGCGCACCCTGGTGGTTAATATTAAAACATTGCACAATAGATTTTATATTTTTTTATATATATGCGTATGAGTGTATGTGTGTATATATATATATATAGAGGTGTGGATTGGAGTAATTGGTCCACCTGTGGGTGCGCTGTGATTTTTAATAGTTTTCATATCAGCAGAGGTAGGATTACAATTACTGGTAACACCTCTGTACAAAGCTGATCTACCAATCACCTCCTCCCCCCTCCTGTACAATCACTTTTGCACACGCTCATTAGATGCTTCACAAAAGATAAGGTCACAGGTCACAGTCTGTTCATTGGTTTAAAAACCAATTCACTGGTTTGAAAAAAATCAGTTATGGCTCTTGGAAGTTGAGGAGGAAAAATAGAATGAGCAAAAATGAAAATGATCTGTGTTCTTAAGGGGTTAGTTAAAGGAGAAATATTAGAAAATACAATCTGGTGTCTGCGGGAAGAATGAACATTTCTTCCCTGTATTTGTAATGAAATAATTTTAGAATTATTGCCATTATTCATTGTCCATTCCGCCATAGACTTGGTGGTGGCCAGGCCGGTGACTAGAGGTGTGTTGTGAATTAGACTTTTTGGCTCCCTCTTGTTACTAGTGATATGACTCTGGGATTGTCTTTCCTCAGTTTGGCACCCACCTGGGCCGTTAGTCCAGGGGTGTTGCTATATAAACTTCCTGGATCCTTAGTCCAGTGCCTGGCATCGTTGTAATCAGATCCTTTCTGTTTGCTGCTGTCTGTTGGTCCTGGTTCGTGCAAAATTAAGCTAAGTCCTGCTTCTTTGTTTTTTGGTTATTTGCTTGCTCTCATTTTTGTCCAGCTTGTACTAAATGTGATTCCTGACCTTGCTGGAAGCTCTAGGGGGCTGGTGTTCTCCCCCCGGGCCGTAAGACGGTTCGGGGGTTTTTGAATATCCAGCGTGGATATTTTGATAGGGTTTTTGCTGACCATATAAGTCATCTTACTATATTCTGCTATTAGCTAGTGGGCCTCTCTTTGCTAAATACCTAGCTCATTCTTACGTTTGTCTTTTCCTCTTACCTCACCATTATTATTTGTTGGGGGCTTGTATCCAACTTTTGGGGTCTTTTCTCTGGAGGCAAGAAAGGTCTTTCTTTTCCCTTCTAGGGTTAGTTAGTTCTCCGGCTGGCGCGAGACGTCTAGAACCAACGTAGGCACGTTCCCCGGCTGCTGCTATTTGTGGTGCTAGGATTAGATATATGGTCAGCTCAGTTACCACTGCCCTATGAGCTGGTTTTTTTGTGTTTGCAGACTTAGTAATTATTTCTGAGACCCTCTGCCATTGGGGTCATAACAGTATGCCAGGCCAACATTGAATGTTTAATGCATTGCAGAAGTGGGATAATAAGAAAGGAAATTCTGAGTTTTTTTTTTGTTTTTTCCTCTCTTCCTCCCCTTTACCTCTGAGTGGCTTGTGCTTGCTGCAGATATGAATGTCCAGACCTTGATTACAAGTGTAGACCAGCTTGCTGCTCGTGTGCAGGGCATACAAGATTTTGTTACCAGTAGTCCAATGTCTGAACCTAAAATACCTATTCCTGAACTGTTTTCGGGAGACCGATTTAAGTTTAGGAATTTCAGGAATAATTGTAAATTGTTTCTATCTCTGAGACCCCGTTCATCTGGAGATTCAGCTCAGCAAGTTAAAATTGTTATCTCTTTTTTACGGGGCGACCCTCAGGATTGGGCTTTCTCGCTAGCGCCAGGAGATCCGGCATTGGCAAATATTGATGCGTTTTTTCTGGCGCTCGGATTGCTTTACGAGGAACCCAATCTTGAAGTTCAGGCAGAAAAAGCCTTGCTGGCTATTTCTCAGGGCCAGGATGAAGCTGAAGTGTATTGCCAAAAATTTCGGAAATGGTCCGTGCTTACTCAGTGGAATGAGTGTGCTCTGGCCGCAAATTTCAGAAATGGCCTTTCTGAAGCCATTAAGAATGTGATGATGGGTTTCCCCATTCCTACAAGTCTGAACGATTCCATGGCGCTGGCTATTCAAATTGACCGGCGTGTGCGGGAGCGCAAAACCGCTAATCCTCTGGTGGTGTTGTCTGAACAAACACCTGATTTAATGCAATGTGATAGAATTCAGACTAGAAATGAGCGGAAAAATCATAGACGTCAGAATGGGTTGTGTTTTTACTGTGGTGATTCTACACATGTTATATCAGCATGCTCTAAACGCCTAACAAGGGTTGTTAGTCCTGTCGCCATTGGTAATTTGCTACCTAAATTTATTTTGTCTGTGACTTTAATTTGCTCATTGTCTTCTTACCCTGTTATGGCGTTTGTGGATTCAGGCGCTGCCCTGAGTCTTATGGATCTGTCATTTGCCAAGCGCTGTGGTTTTGTTCTTGAACCGTTGGTAAATCCTATTCCTCTTAGAGGTATTGATGCTACGCCATTGGCGGAAAATAAACCGCAGTTTTGGACACAGGTAACCATGTGCATGACTCCTGAACATCGGGAGGTGATTCGTTTTCTTGTTCTGCATAAAATGCATGATTTGGTCGTTTTGGGTCTGCCATGGTTACAGACCCACAATCCAGTCTTGGATTGGAAGGCAATGTCTGTGTCAAGTTGGGGCTGTCAGGGAATTCATGCTGATTCTCCGCCGGTGTCTATTGCTTCCTCTACTCCTTCGGAAGTTCCTGAGTATTTGTCTGATTATCAGGATGTATTCAGCGAGTCCAGGTCCAGTGCTCTGCCTCCTCATAGGGACTGTGACTGCGCCATAGATTTGATTCCAGGTAGTAAATTTCCTAAGGGAAGACTATTTAATCTGTCTGTACCTGAGCATGCCGCAATGCGTTCGTATATCAAGGAGTCTCTGGAGAAGGGGCATATCCGTCCATCCTCTTCCCCTCTTGGTGCGGGATTCTTTTTTGTGGCCAAGAAGGACGGATCTTTGAGACCTTGTATTGACTATCGGCTTCTGAATAAAATCACTGTTAAATTTCAGTATCCTTTGCCTCTGTTGTCGGACTTGTTTGCCCGGATTAAAGGTGCCAAGTGGTTCACCAAGATAGATCTTCGTGGTGCGTACAACCTTGTGCGCATTAAGCAAGGAGATGAATGGAAGACTGCATTTAATACGCCCGAAGGTCATTTTGAGTACTTGGTGATGCCTTTTGGGCTCTCTAATGCTCCCTCAGTGTTTCAGTCCTTTATGCATGATATTTTCCGGAAGTATCTGGATAAATTTATGATTGTTTATCTGGATGATATTCTGGTTTTCTCTGAAGATTGGGACTCACATGTGGAGCAGGTCAGGATGGTGTTTCAGGTTTTGCGTGAGAATGCTTTGTTTGTTAAGGGCTCAAAGTGTCTCTTTGGAGTACAGAAGGTTCCCTTTTTGGGGTTTATTTTTTCCCCTTCTGCTGTGGAGATGGACCCAGTCAAGGTCCGAGCTATTCATGATTGGACTCAACCCACGTCAGTTAAGAGTCTTCAGAAGTTCTTGGGTTTTGCTAACTTCTACCGTCGTTTTATCGCTAATTTTTCTAGCGTTGTTAAACCTTTGACGGATATGACCAAGAATGGTTCTGATGTTGCTAACTGGGCTCCTGCAGCCGTGGAGGCGTTCCAAGAGTTGAAGCGCCGGTTTACTTCGGCGCCTGTTTTGTGCCAGCCTGATGTCTCACTTCCCTTTCAGGTCGAAGTGGATGCTTCTGAGATTGGGGCAGGGGCCGTTTTGTCGCAGAGAGGCCCTGGTTGCTCGGTAATGAGACCATGTGCTTTCTTCTCTAGGAAGTTTTCGCCTGCTGAGCGGAATTATGATGTTGGCAATCGGGAGTTGCTGGCCATGAAGTGGGCATTTGAGGAGTGGCGTCATTGGCTCGAGGGTGCTAAGCATCGTGTGGTGGTCTTGACTGATCACAAAAATTTGATGTATCTCGAGTCTGCTAAACGCCTGAATCCTAGACAGGCCCGCTGGTCATTGTTTTTCTCCCGTTTTGACTTTGTGGTCTCGTATTTACCAGGTTCAAAGAATGTGAAGGCTGATGCTCTTTCAAGGAGCTTTGTGCCTGTGTTGTGATTTTGGTTTCTGGGCTCCCCCGGTGGTTTCTGGTGGTACTGCACTTGTGTGCTTCATCTCCTCTGTTCACCTGTTTTCCATCTGGATGTGGGAGTTTTCTATTTAGCCTTGCTCCTCAGTCATTTCTATGCCGGCCAACAATGTTACCAGAAGCCTTTCTGTTGCATGTTCCTGCTCCTAGACAACTATCAGCTAAGTTGGACTTGTTGTCCTAAGTTTGTTTTGCATTTTTGTTCCAGTTCTCTGTGATTGAATATTTCTGAGGCTGGAAGCTCTTGTGAGCTGAAATTGCCACTCTGGTGTCATGAGTTGATATTAGAGTCTTAAAGTAATTTCAGGATGGTATTTTGAAAGGGTTTTCAGCTGACCGTGAAGTTCCCTTTTCTGTCTTCCTACTATCTAGTAAGCGGACCTCAATTTGCTAAACCTATCTTCATACTTCGTATGTCTATTTCCTCTAAAATCACCGCCAATATATGTGGGGGCTACTGTCTGCCTTTTGGGGAAAATTTCTCTAGAGGTAAGCCAGGTCTGTATTTTCCTCTGCTAGGGTCAGTCAGTTCTCCGGCTGGCGCTGGGCGTCTAGGGATAAAACGTAGGCACGCTACCCGGCCACTGTTAGTTGTGCGGTAGGTTTAGCTCATGGTCAGCTCGAGTTCCCATCTTCCAAGAGCTAGTCCTTTTGTATGCTTATTACGTTCTCTTGCCATTGAGAACCATGACATGCCTGACTCTCCTGGAGTCGCAGAACCAGTTGGTATTCTTAAAGAGGGAGTTATCTTGTCAGCCATTTCTCCTGATTTGCGACGTGTGTTGCAGAGATTTCAGGCTGGTAGACCTGACTCTTGTCCACCTGACAGACTGTTTGTTCCTGATAAGTGGACCAGCAGAGTCATTTCCGAGGTTCATTCCACGGTGTTGGCAGGGCATTCGGGAATTTTTGGCACCAGAGATCTGGTGGCTAGGTCCTTTTGGTGGCCTTCCTTGTCACGGGATGTGCGGTCATTTGTGCAGTCCTGTGGGACTTGTGCTCGAGCTAAGCCTTGCTGTTCTCGTGCCAGCGGGTTGCTCTTGCCCTTGCCTGTCCCGAAGAGGCCTTGGACACACATTTCCATGGATTTCATTTCAGATCTCCCGGTGTCTCAGGGCATGTCTGTCATCTGGGTGGTATGTGATCGCTTTTCTAAAATGGTCCATTTGGTGCCTTTGCCTAAGCTGCCTTCCTCTTCCGATCTGGTTCCTGTGTTCTTTCAGAATGTGGTTCGTTTACACGGCATTCCTGAGAATATTGTGTCTGACAGAGGATCCCAGTTTGTTTCCAGGTTCTGGCGATCCTTTTGTACTAGGATGGGCATTGATTTGTCGTTTTCGTCTGCCTTTCATCCTCAGACTAATGGACAAACGGAGCGAACTAATCAGACTCTGGAGGCTTATTTGAGGTGTTTTGTTTCGGCAGATCAGGATGATTGGGTGACCTTCTTGCCGTTGGCTGAGTTTGCCCTTAATAATCGGGCTAGTTCCGCTACTTTGGTTTCGCCATTTTTCTGCAACTCTGGTTTCCACCCTCGTTTTTCCTTGGGACATGTGGAGCCTTCTGACTGTCCTGGGGTAGATTCTGTGGTGGATAGGTTGCAGCAGATCTGGAATCATGTGGTGGACAACTTGAAGTTGTCACAGGAGAAGGCTCAGCGTTTTGCCAACCGCCGCTGCGGTGTGGGTCCCCGACTTCGTGTTGGGGATTTGGTATGGCTGTCTTCTCGATTTGTTCCTATGAAGGTCTCCTCTCCTAAATTTAAGCCTCGCTTCATCGGTCCTTACAAGATATTGGAAATCCTTAATCCTGTGTCCTTTCGCTTGGATCTTCCGGTGTCGTTTGCCATTCACAACGTGTTCCATAGGTCTTTGTTGCGGCGGTACGTTGTACCTGTGGTTCCTTCTGTTGAGCCTCCTGCTCCGGTGTTGGTTGAGGGCGAGTTGGAGTACGTGGTGGAGAAGATCTTGGATTCTCGTCTCTCCAGACGGAGGCTTCAGTATCTGGTCAAGTGGAAGGGCTATGGTCAGGAGGATAATTCCTGGGTGGTTGCCTCTGATGTGCATGCGGCCGATTTAGTTCGTGCCTTTCACGCTGCTCATCCTGATCGCCCTTGTGGTCTTGGTGAGGGTTCGGTGACCCCTCCTTAAGGGGGGGGTACTGTTGTGAATTAGACTTTTTGGCTCCCTCTTGTGGTTACTAGTGATATGACTCTGGGATTGTCTTTCCTCAGTTTGGCACCCACCTGGGCCGTTAGTCCAGGAGTGTTGCTATATAAACTTCCTGGATCCTTAGTCCAGTGCCTGGCATCGTTGTAATCAGATCCTTTCTGTTTGCTGCTGTCTGTTGGTCCTGGTTCGTGCAAAATTAAGCTAAGTCCTGCTTCTTTGTTTTTTGGTTATTTGCTTGCTCTCATTTTTGTCCAGCTTGTACTAAATGTGATTCCTGACCTTGCTGGAAGCTCTAGGGGGCTGGTGTTCTCCCCCCGGGCCGTAAGACGGTTCGGGGGTTCTTGAATATCCAGCGTGGATATTTTGATAGGGTTTTTGCTGACCATATAAGTCATCTTACTATATTCTGCTATTAGCTAGTGGGCCTCTCTTTGCTAAATACCTAGCTCATTCTTACGTTTGTCTTTTCCTCTTACCTCACCGTTATTATTTGTTGGGGGCTTGTATCCAACTTTTGGGGTCTTTTCTCTGGAGGCAAGAAAGGTCTTTCTTTTCCCTTCTAGGGTTAGTTAGTTCTCCGGCTGGCGCGAGACGTCTAGAACCAACGTAGGCACGTTCCCCGGCTGCTGCTATTTGTGGTGCTAGGATTAGATATATGGTCAGCTCAGTTACCACTGCCCTATGAGCTGGTTTTTTTGTGTTTGCAGACTTAGTAATTATTTCTGAGACCCTCTGCCATTGGGGTCATAACAGTGGTGTGATGGAACGCTGCAGTGATGTCCCAGTGTCCGGTATAGAATGTGGGGGTCCGGAGTGTTTCCATGTCTCATTTATCACCTCTTTAAGAGGATCCGATCTCTCGTTAAACCACAAATGAGAATGAGACCAATGTGCTTACGAGCAGGGACTTCTTATATTTTACTTCTAACTACCGCACAAGGTGAGAAATCTTCCATCTCAACGTCTTCTGTTCCATGGTCTCTTCTTATACAGTAGTTATAGCCAGTCTGTAAATACTATATCATTATGTAATATATAGGGTGACAGGCTGATGTCAGTTGGAGGGTCAGTGGATGACGAGGGGTCACTGTGGACAATACATTATCTTCTAATTCTACCTCCAGGCACAGAGAACGAAAACATCCTGGAGCACAAAGATGTCACCGGCATAAGAGTCCTTGTAGTCTCAATTCTATCCATATATCTGGTCGTACAGCATTGGCCTAGTATGTCTGATATCTCTGCTGGAAGGGTCCCTGTCTGTGACTCTACCACATAAAGGTGGGGAACTGTGGATTTAGGGGATCAAGGCTTAAAGAGGCACTGTTACTTGCCCTAAAAATGCGTTGTTTCTTTTAGCTGGTGAAAATTCCGCTGTTCTCCTGAATCCGGCGTTGTTTTTCTTTTGTTCCTACTCCTCTTCGTTCATGAGATATGGCCCTCGATTCCCTGTTTATATTTCTAGCCTTGTTAGCCAACTGGCAACTGGGAGTAGTCCTCACGATGATGCCGTCACTCACTAGAAAGAGACCACACCTGTTGTGAATTCCGTTCTCGAACTCCCTCCTGTGGTCATGAATGGTACTTCGGTGAGTTCTGTCCGTGGACTCCCTCTGGTGGCTGTGAGTGGAGCTGCTGGTTCTGAGATTCCTTCTCCAGCTGCCCTCGTTTGGGGCTAGGCTGGATTCTCTATTTAACTCCACTCAGATCGTTACTCCATGCCAGCTGACAATGTTTTAGTACTGGTTCAGATCTCTCCTGGATCTTTCTGAGGACCTGTCTACTCCAGCACAAGCTAAGTTCCTGCTTGTTCATTTGTTATATATGGTTTTTCTTGCTAAGTTCTTGTCCAGCTTGCTATCATGAAACTACCTGGTTAGCTGGAAGCTCTGGGGGTGCAGAGTGGCACCACCGCATCGTGAGTCAGTGCGGGGGTATTTTTTGCACACTCTGCGTGTTTTTTTGTAGCTTTTTGTGTTGACCGCAAAGATCCCTTTTCTATCCTCAATCTGTTTAGTTAGACTGGCCTCTCTTTGCTAAAACCTATTTCATCCTGTGTTTGTGATTTCCTCTTATCTCACAGTCAATACTTGTGGGGGGCTGCTTTTACCTTTGGGGAAATTTCTCTGAGGCAAGTAAGGCTTTGTTTCCTTTCTTTAGGGGTAGTTAGCTCTTAGGCTGTGAAGAGGCGTCTAGGCAGAGTCAGGCACGCTCCACGGCTGTTTCTAGCTGTGTTGATAGGAGTAGGGTTTGCGGTCAGCAGAGTTCCCATTTCCCCAGAGCTCGTCCTGATTCCGTGTTTAACTATCAGGTCATTCCTGGTGCACCTAACCACCAGGTCCATAACACACCCCCTTGTCTTAAAAACCTAGATTTATATATAAGGAAGAGGAGGCCATATCTCAAGAACGGAGCGACGCAGGAACATAAGAAAAACAGAGCCGGATTCAGGAGAACAGCGGCATTTACACCAGGTAAGTAATTACATATTTATGGGAAGTAATGGGTCCTTTTTAATTCATTTTTATTATATACATAGGCTCAGCAATTGCTATGAGACAATCAGAAGAGATGGAACAACAAGGTAAGTGTCACCGGATCACAGGTAAGTCATCTGTAGCGAATCGCACATATTAGAACTTGATATTATCTCTCCTATCCAATACAATTCAGCATCACTACAACACCCATCATCTTACCCCATAAACCTCCGGAATGTGCAGTGACACTGAGCGTCATAGCCGCCATTACCCCCCCATCACCATTCCCTCTTATGTCTCATGCATAGTATAAGACTCTGTAGAAATGACTGTTCCTTCATATCTTCTTCTCTCCCAGTGCAAGAAGAACTCCTGAAAGTCCTGCTGCCGGGAATCCTCATAATAGTATTTATGATTGTACTTTGCTGCATCAATAAATGGTGAGTGACCGACGTCTTCTCCTCATGTCACCTGTAAGACCGAAAATATCCAGTGACCCGTGGTCAGTGGAGGTACTGTGGCTGCAGATCCCTGTGCACAGCTCATGACTGGAGGATTCCCAGTGTTAGGACCATATTATGTGTCCACGGCCATGGCATAGCGTAGGATGGCAGCACCCAGGGAAAGACAATTATTGTGTCCTCGATCACTTTTTTATGAATCTATTTTAATATCCTTTTCCTAGTCCTAGCTAGTTATGGCTATCATGTTATAATGTTAGTGGTTTGGGTTTTTTTGTCAAACAGGTGAAACTATTAAATTTTGGACAGCTCTCCTACAATTCTCTGTCTCACTCCAAATTACTAGCGAGAGGAGAGGCAGGGCTGCAGGACAGCACAATGCAGCCCGTGTGCAGGGCACGTGAGTCATTATTGCTGCCTATGCAGAGCCCAGCAGGTGAAACTGATTTGGAATTTGCTGCTGCGCTCTGCATAGGCAGCTATAAAGATTACAAAATTCATCTCACCATTTGCATGGTGGGCACTTGCAGCGCCCCAGAGTCCTGGTTGCTGCAGTAATATTATTCTTCCACCAGGGGGAGTGATATTACGTCTGAAGGTAATAAAGGAGTTCATCTTTCCAGGTATCACAGCATCACAACACACTTCACACTCCAATCCACCAGGGGGAGCCATGCTCCTATCTAGTGGGGCACTCCTCACAGAAGGGTAAAACTGGTGGTTTGGATAGAAAGTTAGGGAGACGCTGGCTGGGCTTTGCCCAGGCAACACCTGTCAGGCAGACAGGGGGAAAAGGAGGAACATCGGAGCTGCAGACAGAGGGTCCCTGTCAGGGGTGGGATCCTGACAGAAGCCTAGCGGGATAGAAAGCTACGGAGCTGCGCCTGCCCCACGTGCGGCAGTATCCAAAGAACGGACACGAAGCAAACTGTGTTGTAGAGAGTGAGAAACGAAGTCATAGCACAAGGAGAAAACACCGGGAGGAGTTCTGCCCTGAAATAGGCTGCCTCCTTCTGAGGCGCGTAGCCGGTGGCCGGAACACCGAGGGAGTAATTGACTCTACGCATTACTTCAAAGACTGGCAGGACAGTCAATTCCAAGTTGGCTGCCCGACCTTAATACCTAAGAAGACACGGTGGCAAATTGTGGGAGTCGGGGCTTTTCTAGGGTCCCTATAAACAAGCCTCAGGCCATCAGTCATACGGGTTTGTCCTATCCATACCATCTGGGGGACAGAGAGGAAGAAATAACATCTAGAACATCTACAAAAGTTGTGAGGACCTTACCGAGTTGCTCAGCAGGGAGGTACTACAACACACAGGTGCTAGAGGAAGGCTACTGATTTCCACCTGGATAAGAGAACTCTGGATTTGCCTTCGGACTGGCCGGACTCTGCCTGCCCTGTGGTCCGTACCCTGGACTATAGATGCTGAAGCTTCCAGTAAAAGGTAAGGAGACTGCAACCTTGTGTCCTCGTTATTCCCTGCGCCTCACATCGTCCACTATTACCATCTACACTTCTGGGAAGCCCTGGGGTTACACTTCACCTGTGGGAAGGTATACGATCTTGCTGCCATAACATCACCCCAGCGGACCCCTAAGCAGCGTCGGTCACCCTGACCGAGTACCACAGGTTCAAATGAAGAGAAGGACAGCGCCACACCAGGAAGTGAAAAAGCAGCTCACATTTTATTCTGCCTCCTGCGGCAACGTTTCGGTCCGAAGACCTTTGTCAAGCACAGTACAAAACATTCCAACCACCATTAAATATCCTTAGGCCCACCCCATTAATTATCCAACAAACAATGAGGATATCACCCTATCATAAAAAAACACCTAGCAATATAATATACATATACATAGATAAAAATTATGTTACACAAGTAGCAATCCATATATACCATCTTCTAATGTGACGCAATCACCTCTGATCGCTCCTTTCTATGTAATTTAACCCAAAACACACAATATAAAATATCAACTTCCAAAAGGTAAACAGACCTCATCCTCCTATCAGGGTACGGCATCGGTGGTTGTTGTGGTATCGCAGGCGTGTTCATGAGACGCGCGGCACAATCAGGTAACAGTGTCAACACCATGTGACCACATCGTACCCAGCATGCAGCGCTCATCACTGCACAGGCTCCCTGATCCTTCTCCAACCGCGCATGTCCCAGGACAAAACCCGCCCACTCCTATCCAAGTCCAATATTGCAGTGCCCATCCCCATAATAGACAAACACCATAGGTCGTACAGCCCAGCGCTCGTCATTGCGCAAGTCCAAATTATATGTACAACCGCGCATGTCCCAGGTTGGAGTCCGCCCAATTCTTCAACACGCAAGTCGATGACATCACAATATCCAGAGGTTCAGTGCGCATGCCAGAGTCCCGGAATTCCATAGCTTCAATGCGCATGTCAGAGGACGTCCATATTAACGCAGCTGATCATTGATGCGCATGTCCAAAAAAGATCACCAGAGCGCTCTTTTATTCTAAGTCCACAACCGGGGGTATACTGGTACGCTCATCCAGATTATACTGCTGCACATACTGCACGTCTTTTCAGTGTTCCTCTTTGGGGATGAGTTCTATCTGCAGCGCCACGGGACAGCCATGGGGTCCAATGTGGCCCCTACTTATGCGAACATCTATATGGCTGTCCTGGAGGGTGAGCATGTGTACAGTTCGCAGTTTGGGGGCCATGTCAGGGGTGAGAGGTGAGATCACCAGCCTCTCTGCGGAAGTCTTCATCAAGTGTACAGTTCCTCCTGGCCCGAAGGATTCATTGATGACATCTTTTTTGTTTGGTCAGGACCCCTAGATGAAGTCAGAGAATTTATTGATTCACTGAATAATAATATCTTCAACATTTTCTTGACTTTTTCATCTTCATCCTCCTCAGTGAGTTTCCTGGACCTCAACGTTGTCAACCAGGATGGCCAATTGTCCACCAGCCTGTATCGTAATCCCACTGCCACCAATAATTTACTGGAATTTCGCAGCTTTCATCCTATACACACCAGGACTGGTGTACCTGTTGGTCAATTCCTTCGGGCCAGGAGGAACTGTACACTTGATGAAGACTTCCGCAGAGAGGCTGGTGATCTCACCTCTAGATTTAAGGAAAGGATGTATCCTCACAAGTGCATCTCTAAGGCCTACCAGAGAGCGTGTCTTCATTCACAAGGATCGTTATTGGAGCCTAAGGAAAGGGTGCCTGACAATCATGTTCGGTTCGTGACAGGCTATAACACACACTGGCCCCAGGTGAGACAGATCCTTCAAAAACATTGGGGTGTTCTCACTACGGACCTGCAAACATCGAAAATTGTCAGTGAGTCTCCACTTATTACGGCCAGGAGGGCACCGAATTTGAGGGACATTCTTACTAGGAGCCACTACTCTAGACCTGTTGTTAGACTTAATCGGGGGGTCTTTTTGAAAGGTTCCTTTCCCTGTGGGGATTGCAACATTTGTCAATATATGCACCCTGTCCGAGATAACTTTTGCAATCCCACGGATTCAGTGGTACATAGACTAAAGGCTTACATCAACTGTAAGATGACCAATGTAATTTATGCTATTGTATGTCCATGTCCACTTCTTTATGTAGGTCAAACGTCCCAAGAACTACGTCGCCGTATTCAAAGGCACTTTTCTACGATTAATACGGCTCAGGTGGATTCCCGCAAAGGCAAGACTTTGACCTCGGTTGCATCCCATTACCTGGCCCATCATGGAGGTAGGTGTCTGAACACCATGTTTGTGGGTCTTGAACATATCAAAGGTTCAGACAGATGTGGCCCACTTACAAAAAACCTTTTACAAACTGAAGCACACTGGATATTTTTGTTACATTCCTCAGCACCGGATGGTCTAAATGAGGATCTCTTATTCACAGGCTTCGTGGGTTAACCTGCCTATTGCATTTATGCCTTTATTCCCTTTTATGTTCCCCTTAGATTCGATACATTGCTTATTTCTCGGGACTTGTTATCACGCTTTCTGGATTACTGTGGTGTTCGGGTACATGGACATGGAGGCCATTGGTGGTCCTTTTTTATCCGGATTTAAGAAGCATATGTTCCTTGGCCCTTTCTGTATTGATGCGTGTAGGAGTTTGGACCTTTTGGGTGGTGGTGCATGGTACCTGCAAAGATTCTGGATCTTCATGTTTGGACCACCTGGATGGATGAACTTCATGGATGGACCACTTGGCTGGATGGACCATTTTTGATCATTCAGCTGACTACCAGGGTGGACCATGATATTAATGGCTGGGAAGACATTGGATCTTGAGGAAGTGACTATTTTGATTGTTCCAGCTGAACGATTGTATGCCTCAGCTTCCAGTCTAATTAGGACATTGTTATACCTAAATATATGATTTTTGTGCAGGATTCTATTAACTTTGTGTGGGGTTAAAGGTTTATGAGTACAATAATTGATATGGAATCTGGATTATCTATTGTTATTGTTAGTCATGTTTTCATTACTATTCCCTAAGTATTAGCATTTCATTGTTCAGTATATATTTATATAATTATTGTGTATTTTTTGGCTTATTTATAGTCTGTATAATTATTCTCCTTATATACATAATTGTTCTATGGTTTCATATTTTAATATTCTTGCTTTATCCTCATACTTGTTCCCCTCTTACCTATATTGTTCTCAACTATCTATTATAGCGCTCTACTTCACTCCGCCTCGGTATGTGCATGCGCCCTTCTCATTAATTCACTCCTTCAGATACGCAGCGCTGATTCTTTTGGCGCTGCGCATTTGATTCTATGGGCAGAGACATCTATCTATGGCGCTATTTTTCTAGGCAGCCTTCACTACCTTGCTTTAGAGCTTTATTCTTATGCATGCTGATTACATCCGTTTTTGCAGTCCCTTTGTCTTGACATGGCTGCCATAGATTTGGCCATGGTTTGGGGCTCTTTATAGCATTAGCACATTGCTGCAGTTTGGGCTTTCTTGTCTCCCGTGTAACTATTGCAGAATTTGGCACAGTTACCCCCTTTCCTTCCCTCATCTCCATTATTAGATTGTCCAGGGGCTTTTGTGGAGGTAGCTTTGTATTATCATCATTGTTGCCATATGTATTATGAATGTATTTTGTATTTACACATTATTTATGCATTAGGGTGCCACATGAATATGTGCAGGGGGGTTGGGTGTTTTGATGTTTTTGCTTTTTAATTGATTTGATGTGCTTTGTCTAGTAAAGTTGACCTTTGTTATACGTAGTATTTAGCAGAGGTGTGCATTCTCTCTAGTGGCGTGCTTTTCTTCCTTGTGTATACACCCTGTGCCTGCCTGCGTCACTGACACTCAGCACAAGCAACAGGACACGGCGATTTGCATACATGGCGCGGCTCTCACTTTGGTGTCTACATGTCTCCACCTTTATGCGTGACGTCAGTAATGAGGCGAGTCAGTAAGAAGGCGGGCCAGTGACGTCAGTGAGGAGGAGGGCCAGTGACGTCAGTGAGGAGGAGGGCCAGTGACGTCAGTGAGGAGGAGGGCCAGTGACGTCAGTGGAGGAGGCGGGCAGGGTGACGTCGAGGATCCTGCCAGCTCACTGAGGCTGAGCGGAAGGAAACAAAGATGGCGGACTGGGGCCGAGGTATCCGCGCTGTGTGCGCCCCGGGCTGGCGGGGACGCCGCTCTGTGTGGGATTACTATGGGATTGTGACGGTGTCGTGGCTTGTTACGGCTTCGGGGGGAAGTCCATGTCTCATCCTTCTCTGATCTGTCCCAGCTTTGGGGCAGTCTATAAGGTTGGCTCCTGTCATTACGCCCTGGCCCATCCCCGGAGTCTGGCTGTGCCTCTGCTGCCCGGTCACTGGCAGGGTCAGACTCCTCCTGTGAGATCCGGGGACCTGTGATGGCTGGCAGCGCTGCGGCCCCCCACAGCTGGCGACTAGCTGCCACCCTCACCACACATGGGACTACTGTGTCCCCGCCAGCAGGGGGAGCTGCAGGTCTGTGGGGCATGTCCCAGCATCTACCTCACCACAGCCCCATTGTTTGTATGTATGAGTCCAGTGGGCGGTCCTACCAGCGACTGACAGCTATGTGCATACGCCATCATACAGGGAAGACTGTCAGTCACTGACTATCTCCGCCCACTGGACTCATGTATACGCACACTGGTAGCTCCGCCCACAGGACTCATGTATACAATCACTGGTGATTTTGATGAATACGAATCAAGTTGTACTGACCTGTTTCCCACAAATGTCAGTCTGATCAGCGTCTCCTGCTCTATAGCATCCGGCCTGCAGCTCAGATACCATCTTCAACATGACAGGATCCCTTTAAATACATGTTAGACTAACAACTATATTGACCGGCTTGGTTAAAAATCTGGTATGTAATGTGGGGCAGCCGGCTGGTTGTTGGGGAGGTGTTAATGAGACATGTTCAATTTCAGACTGCCGGAGATAACACGCCAGCAGTGATGACTCACGGAGAACGCAGGAGCGCTCAGGGGAATGTGCACTTGTGTACTGGAGAGACGGCAGTGATGACTCACGGAAAACGCAGGAGCGCTCGGGGAAATGTGCACTTGTGTATTGGAGAGATGACTCACGGAGAACGCAGGAGCACTCGGGGGGAATGTGCACTTGTGTACTGGAGAGATGACTCACGGAGAACGCAGGAGCGCTCGAGGGATTGAACACTTGTGTACTGGAGAGACGGCAGAGATGACTCACGGAGAACACAGGAGAGCTCGGGGAAATGTGCACTTGTGTATTGGAGAGATGACTCATGGAGAACGCAGGAGCGCTCAGGGAATGTGCACTTGTGTATTGGAGAGATGACTCATGGAGAACGCAGGAGCGCTCGAGGGATTGAACACTTGTGTACTGGAGAGACGGCAGAGATGACTCACGGAGAACGCAGGAGCGCTCGAGGGATTGAACACTTGTGTACTGGAGAGACGGCAGAGATGACTCATGGAGAACGCAGGAGCACTCAGGGGAATGTGCACTTGTGTATTGGAGAGATGGCAGAGATGACTCACGGAGAACGCAGGAGCGCTCGGGGAATGTGCACTTGTGTATTGGAGAGACGGCAGAGATGACTCATGGAGAACGCAGGAGCGCTCGAGGGAATGAGCACTTGTGTACTGGAGAGACGGCAGAGATGACTCACGGAGAACGCAGGAGTGCTCCGGGAAATGTGCACTTGTGTATTGGAGAGACGGCAGAGATGACTTAAGGAGAACGCAGGAGTGCTCGAGGGAATGTGCACTTGTGTATTGGAGAGACGGCAGAGATGACTCATGGAGAATGCAGGAGTGCTCGGGGGAATGAGCACTTGTGTATTGGAGAGATGGCAGAGATGACTCATGGAGAATGCAGGAGCGCTCGGGGAATGTGCACTTGTGTATTGGAGAGACGGCAGACATGACTCATGGAGAACGCAGGAGCGCTCGGGGGAATGTGCACTTGTGTATTGGAGAGACGGCAGAGATGGCTCACGGAGAACGCAGGAGCGCTCGGAGGAATGTGCACTTGTGTATTGGATAGATGGCAGAGATGACTCACGGAGAACGCAGGAGCGCTCAGGGGAATGTGCACTTGTGTATTGGAGGGACGGCAGAGATGACTCATGGAGAACGCAGGAGTGCTCGAGGTAATGAGCACTTGTGTACTGGAGAGATGGCAGAGATGACTCACGGAGAACGCAGGAGCGCTCGGGGAATGAGCACTTGTGTATTGGAGAGATGGCAGAGATGACTCATGGAAAACGCAGGAGCGCTCGGGGGAATGAGCACTTGTGTATTGGAGACTGCAGAGAAGACTCACGGAGAACGCAGGAGCGCTCGGGGAATGTGCACTTGTGTATTGGAGAGATGACTCATGGAGAACGCAGCAGCGCTCGGGGAATGTGCACTTGTGTATTGGAGAGATGGCAGAGATGACTCACGGAGAACGCAGGAACGCTCGGGGGAATGAGCACTTGTGTACTGGAGAGATGGCAGAGATGACTCATGGAGAATGCAGGAGCGCTCGGGGGAATGTGCACTTGTGTATTGGAGAGAAGGCAGAGATGACTCACGGAGAACGGAGGAGCGCTCGGGGGAATGTGCACTTGTGTATTGGAGAGACGGCAGAGTTGACTCATGGAGAACGCAGGAGCGCTCGGGGAATGAGCACTTGTGTATTGGAGAGATGACTCGTGGAGAACGCAGGAGCGCTCGGGGGAATGTGTGCTTGTGTATTGGAGAGATGACTCGTGGAGAACGCAGGAGCGCTCGGGGAATGTGCACTTTTGTATTGGAGAGATGGCAGAGATGACTCACGGAGAACGCAGGAGCGCTCGGGGGAATGTGCACTTGTGTATTGGAGAGATGGCAGAGATGACTCATGGAGAACGCAGGAGCGCTCGGGGAATGTGCACTTGTGTATTGGAGAGATGGCAGAGATGACTCACGGAGAACGCAGGAGCGCTCGGGGAATGTGCACCTGTGTATTGGAGAGATGGCAGAGATGACTCACGGAGAACGGAGGAGCACTGGGGGAATGAGCACTTGTGTATTGGAGAGACGGCAGAGATGACTCATGGAGAACGCAGGAGCGCTCGGGGAATGTGCACTTGTGTATTGGAGAGATGGCAGAGATGACTCACGGAGAACGCAGGAGCGCTCGGGGAATGTGCACTTGTGTATTGGAGAGATGGCAGAGATGACTCACGGAGAACGCAGGAGCGCTCGGGGAATGTGCACTTGTGTATTGGAGAGACGGCAGAGATGACTCACGGAGAACGCAGGAGCGCTCGGGGAATGTGCACTTGTGTATTGGAGAGACGGCAGAGATGACTCATGGAGAATGCAGGAGCGCTCGGGGGAATGTGCACTTGTGTATTGGAGAGATGGCAGAGATGACTCATGGAGAATGCAGGAGCGCTCGGGGGAATGAGCACTTGTGTGTTGGAGAGACGGCAGAGATCACTCATGGAGAACGCAGGAGCGCTCGGGGAATGTGCACTTGTGTATTGGAGAGACGGCAGAGATGACTCACGGAGAACGCAGGAGCGCTCGGGGAATGTGCACTTGTGTATTGGAGAGACGGCAGAGATGACTCATGGAGAATGCAGGAGTGCTCGGGGGAATGTGCACTTGTGTATTGGAGAGACGGCAGAGATGACTCATGGAGAACGCAGGAGCGCTCGGGGGAATGTGCACTTGTGTATTGGAGAGATGGCAGAGATGACTCATGGAGAATGCAGGAGCGCTCGGGGGAATGAGCACTTGTGTGTTGGAGAGACGGCAGAGATGACTCATGGAGAACGCAGGAGTGCTCGGGGGAATGAGCACTTGTGTATTGGAGAGACGACAGAGATGTCTGTGGCTGAACCATCATTTGTCCAACAATAATCTAATGTGCAAGTCAGTCTTAAAGGGGCGGTGTAACACCCAGTATTGGCACTCGCTTCCTTGGCGCTGCTAAACATTTAAATTCACCCCCTCACTTGCTTGTTTTCCATCTGTTGCCATACTACCCTTTATGATTGACAGCTCTGGCTTCATAGAGGCAGAGATGGATGGAAACCAAGCAGGTGGAAAGATGGACTGAAACGATTGGCTCTGCCGTGAAGCACCGAGCACCATGGTTTGAACAGTTGTTCTTTGTGGAGAGTGCCCTTAAGCAGCCCCCCATATATCATACAGATGAATAAGTGCCGCTGTATGTCCCACCCTGGCCAGGTGCTAGACTGCCATGTAAGAGTGCGACCTACGTACGGGCAGAGCGGCCATTCCTGGTGAGCAGGGGGCACGCTGGTCTCTTCTGTAGTGGCCTTTGGATCATTTCATGCACGTGCTGGCAGCTTGCCCAGGGCTTCTGGCAGACATACACTGTAAAAGACATCACAAGGCGCCTCCTTGTGTAAGAAGGGGTTCTGTTGGCTGAGACCTCCTATCTAGGGAGGAGAATCTGACGTGTCCTACCTTGCTCCATGCCTATTTATACAGACTTTACCCAGACATTGGAAACCCCTCTTTAAAAGCCAAAATCATTGGCAGATAGAGATGAGAGATACTAGAGTGTGAGAATTAGCCGAGAAATGGCCAAAGTGCACGGCTAGCCGAATCCTGTGGAGGTACTGCAACTCTCATTCTCTGTCTTTGTCCGCAGGTTCCAACACAGGCGCAGTGGATGAGATGCTCGATGCAGAGAATAAACGTCTTTCAGAAAATCTCTCATCCAAAGTGACTCGGCTGAAATCGGTGAGCGCATTGAATGCGACACATGCAGCGTCGCCAGGTTTTTGGGGGCAGAGATTACATTTTTTATATTTTTAATTATTTTGCTACCTCTTTTGCCTGGCAGCTGCTCCCTCCTTACCAATCCCATAGGAAGTAAGAAAGTGAATTAAAGAAGCCGTCCTCCTCCCATCAACCTTTTTATCCTCCTAATGTGCAACCATCATGTTATGTAGCACTGTGTTCTTACAATTGCTTATTTTCCCTTTCTACCCAGGTAATTTTTCTTTGCTTTATGTAGAAACGAGGTCATTCGTCCCTACATTTATCATTCCCCTCTTTAGCCTCCTGACCCAGCTTCTCCCTCCTCCTCCTCCTGTCAGGGACTTTTGCAGTGACTCATGACTCATACATGAATGGGAAAATGAGCAATTGTAAGTACACAGTGCTACATAATGTGATGACTGCAATGTATTAAGAGGGTAAAACCTTTGGGAGGAGGGCTTCTTTAACCAAAGAAAAAGAAAAAAATGGTTTGCACTAACCAAGCCCGATAAAATAGATAAGACTTTATTAGGACATATGCGAAATGGACAAGGAGATCATGTTGACCACAGGATAACAGCTGTTTCGCGCACGCAGCGCTTCCACAGATCGGGATCTGTGGAAGCCCTGCGTGCGCGAAACAGCTGTCATCCTGTGAGTGCAAACCATTTTTTTCTTTGTCTCTGGATTTCAAGCACTTTTTCGGTTATGCACCCGAAGTGCCTGTGTATGGAGTAGGTGGTATGGGTACTGGCATAGCAGCGTAAGGCACGCTGATAGGTGATCGCAGAAAGCGGCAGTGCGGGTATATAATGTTTTTTTTTTTTCTGGACTTCTTTAACCAAAGCCTATTCAAGGTGTCTTGTGAAACAATAAAAGCTTTTTTCCAGGAGCTTCACCACCCTTCTCTATAGACCGGGCCTTTTCCAGGAGCGTCACCACCCTTCTCTATAGGCCGGGCCTTTTCCCGGAGCGTCACCACCCTACTCTATAGGCCGGGCCTTTTCCATGAGCATCACCACCCTTCTCTATAGGCCGGGCCTTTTCCATGAGTGTCACCACCCTACTCTATAGGCCGGGCCTTTTCCATGAGTGTCACCACCCTTCTCTATAGGCCGGGCTTTTTCCAGGAGCGTCACCGCCCTTCTCTATAGGCCGGGCCTTCTCCAGGAGCGTCACCGCCCTTCTCTATAGGCAGGGCCTTTTCCAGGAGCGTCACCGCCCTTCTCTATAGGTCGGGCCTGTTCCAGGAGCGTCACCGCCCTTCTCTATAGGCCGGGTTAGATCCCAGACCCATTTGAGTGTAAGAGGCTGTGCTGCAATACCAGACACGGGCTGTGAATAAGAGTGGTGCTGTTTCTGGATGAAGGGACCTCATGCACACCCTTTTTGTGTAGTGCTGTGGAGCAGTTCCTGATTTGTGATCTTAATGCCATTAGTTACAGCTTTTATACCATCTGTGATAACGGACTTGTGTTTCTTCTGCAGCTTGCACTGGACATTGACCGAGAAGCAGACGACCATAACAATTACCTGGATGGCATGGTGAGGCTCCACTATCTAGCTGATCAAGTGAACCTGGCTGCACATGATAAAAATAAAGGGTCTACTTTACCCCCCTAAAACACCACGCTTGTCCATGGACTGTGTCTGGTATTGCATCCCACCCCAATTCATGTTAAAGGGGCTGATTGTAATACCTTGGCCCGATATGGTACTGTTCATTCTGAAATAATTGCATTTTTTTAAAATTTTCTGCTGAATCCTGAACACAATGGTCCTAGTGGATTAGAGTTGGTGCAAATCTAGAGATGGCACCGCTGTACCTGCAGGATCCTGGGAATACAGTCCAGCCACACCGCAGAGATCGGAGAAATCTCTAATAACTGCCACTTAACTCCTTGTATACTGCATTCCATAGCAGCACACAAGGGGACTAAATCTCTGAGACCCCTGGCAGGGGATGACCTGCTAAAAAAAAAAATCCTGATTTTGTGATTTGCTGCTGGAAAATGTCTGTGCTGCCTCTGTGTGGCCACCCAGTGGTAGTCATGTGAATTACAGCCTGTCATGGGTTATGCTAGTCCTAGATGGACACCTCTGTATCTGCGCAGCTCAGGCTGCACAGAAGTTTACAATCTCATTTATATTTAGTATTTTAGAAAATGCAGAAATGAAAAAGCGATAGCGCCGTCATAAATTGTACACGTTATCGGGGCACCACCTATGCCTATATGATTTAGTATCTCAGGACATTCATTTAGTAAACATTACGGCCCCTGATTTGTCACTGTCTTTACACTTTCTTCCAGAGTAAAAATAGTTTTAATAGCGACTTTGATGTTTGTTGTTTGTACCTTATTCATTATTTAATTTGTACTTTTGTTTTTTTAAGTTCACTTTGTTTTGCCTTTACGTGATTTCCTCAAGACAATAAAAAAAAAAAGAGGAAACAAACTTAAACATTAAATAAGCCCAAATGAAATGATGACTAAGGCACTAACATTCTAGTCACTATTGGTGAAGAGTCAGACGGCTGTATAACCCGGGTGAGGATCGCAATGCTCGGACTGGCCGGCGGCTCTCCTGACCCGAGCGGGGCAGCTTGTACTTCAATGGTTGGTTGGGTGAGCCGACGGCCAGTCCCAGCATTACGTTGCATTCCTCATGAGAGCTATATGGCCGTCTGACTCTTCTCTTAGAACCGCTTTTACCCCAGAAAGAAGGTGCAAAGACTGATTAATCAGGGGCCATAATGTTTATTGGACATACATCCAGAGATACTAAATCAGATTGATATGTTAGGTGTCCTGATAACATCATGTACAATCTATGACAGCAGTATTGCTTTTTTTTTATTTCTGAATTTTTCAAAATACTGAATTAACATAAATGAAACACTAATATGCAGTATATACACACTAATATGCACCATAAGGGCATATTCACACCTAGCAGGTTTGTTGTAGACATTTCTGCTATTGTTTTATTCATATGAGCGAGGTGTGCAGAAATGCGTACGTGTATATACACACACTCCCTAAAAAATGAAGTGTTTTGGAAAAAGTAAAAAATTAAAGGGATATTCCTATCCCTATTATCTTCCCCAGCTGGCAGTACCTTTTTAAAGCCGCAGCCTGTGTATCTGGTGTATAATATGCCAATTATTACCCTTGTACATTACGGTTCTGTTTTCCCTCTTACCCCGAGGACTCTGACTTTATGAGTGTGACCGGCCTTCTGAGCGGCAGCGTAAAACGCTTCACAGGAATGGCTCGATCTGGACGGGATAATCGCAAGCTCCTGTGCTATGTGTCGGCCGGGCTGGTGGGACTCTTCTTCATCCTGTATTATCTTGTAGTGCGGGCCAGCACGTGATGGCCGACGACCCTTGACTATAAAAGACGTTGGTTTTGGACAGACACCCTGTGACCCACAGGCAGAGAGGGGCTTTTGGCTTGATGTAAAAGCTGAAGAGGGTCTTGGCACTTTAAATGAAACGCTTCAGCAGCGAGGACTGTCGACTAACCTTTGTGTTTCTCTTTTTAATGAGTAAAGCGATCTCCTGGCAGATCAATAGGAACCACCGTCGTGTTATATTGATGATAACTCCTTACGTATAAATAGTTTTCACCCAAATCCTGACAATGTCTACTTAAATATACAATGTATAACATTCCTGATAAAGAGCTTCCTGTTATTCTACTATGAGTTCCTCTATTGTCGGCATCTTTGGCATTTAGAAACCACACTTTATGGTGGAAAGTTCATAGTTATCACCAATCTTCAATAGCGGTAGTATAGAAGAGTAGTACAAGTCATACAGAGAAGACCATTTCTGCTATTGTCTATTTACAGGAACGTTTTTGATGGTTGTGTGATTACGCCCCAATATCTTAGCAATTTCAATAGTGCTGCATCCTCTGTATAGTCAAAAATGGTTACAACACGTCTTACAGAGTCAGTTAATTCTCTTCTTCAGGCAATATAGGCCAAAAAACCAAGCTGCCTAATAATTCGTCCCACCTTGATAAAGGGTGTTGATATCATTAGGCCTCCTCTCCCTCCATCATTACACCAATGGAGAAGAACATCACCCGATCTGCTTCATCCAATAAACATTCAAGTTTATGCATCTTCATAAAAATGTTATGATCAAAATACTCCCTAGTGTAATAATTCTGCACATGGTGTGAGAGTGGATGTGATGGACTTGGCCCATCCTTGTTACAGGCATGGCTATTCATTGACATGGCTGGTAAGAGATACTGAAGGTATAGCCACACAAGACTATACCAATGATGAGAGCTGAGTGCCCATATTTCACAGGTGGAGCCACCAGAAACTCTGAAAAGGCCAATTAGTGATTACACTTAAGGGATCTGTTCTCCCCTACCTTTTTTTTAATTAAGTATGTAATTGGATGTGTCCCTTTCCCCAATGTTCTTAGATCTAATTCTTCTGATAATAACTATACAGGAGAGCAGTCTCTTAAAAGAAATGATCTGCCAGGGGCCCAAGATTCTGTTCTTCTGGACATGATGTCCAACGCAGAAAATTAGCCACCTGTTACTGTAGAAGCATTTAATGAAATCTCATCCACATACTACTGACACAATCCATAGCGTAAGTTAACCAGGGCTTCATAGTAGAAATCGGCAGCAATGAAATTCCGTTGTGGATATGTCCTGCGAGAAGATAGTAAACAACCACAAGATGGCAGCACAATGCCTGACACCCAGAAAGAAGCCAACCATGAATAGATAAAAATGAAAGTTTATTCCAAGAAAAAACAAAATAATACAGAATGAGAACATGCATAAAAAACTACAGAATTAACTCAGGATAGTACCCCATGGGAGGTTGAAGGAAGTACACCCGCTAATGGCCACAGTTAAAGTGCATAATAAAACAGGACTCCCAAGACTACTACAGATAGTACACAGGAATATAAAGTGCAAAAAGCATCCCCCATGAATCTGTGTACCTATTATGCAGAGTCGCCCTAATGGATCCTGTAATCCTACCTAAACCTATAAAACTGACCACCGGCATAAAGAAAAAAAGGTGAGGTATGGAAACGAGGTTACCTTAGTGGATTAAGACGGGTGTGTATACTTCCCACAGCACTTCCCAGCGCCCCAACACGCGTTTCGCCCTTGCTTCTTCCGGGGACGCCCCCGGAAGAAGCAAGGGCGAAACGCGTGTTGGGGCGCTGGGAAGTGCTGTGGGAAGTATACACACCCGTCTTAATCCACTAAGGTAACCTCGTTTCCATACCTCACCTTTTTTTCTTTATGCCGGTGGTCAGTTTTATAGGTTTAGGTAGGATTACAGGATCCATTAGGGCGACTCTGCATAATAGGTACACAGATTCATGGGGGATGCTTTTTGCACTTTATATTCCTGTGTACTATCTGTAGTAGTCTTGGGAGTCCTGTTTTATTATGCACTTTAACTGTGGCCATTAGCGGGTGTACTTCCTTCAACCTCCCATGGGGTACTATCCTGAGTTAATTCTGTAGTTTTTTATGCATGTTCTCATTCTGTATTATTTTGTTTTTTCTTGGAATAAACTTTCATTTTTATCTATTCATGGTTGGCTTCTTTCTGGGTGTCAGGCATTGTGCTGCCATCTTGTGGTTGTTTACTATATTTGTCGGAAGTACCATTTGTTCTATATTGGTTAAGGACATATTGTGTTTAACCTGCGAGAAGATAGCCTGAAGGTTTGGGCCTTTTTTCGATCCATGTTACTTTCAGAAAGAAATTGTAGAAATCTTTTAACTGAATAAAATCCGTACATATATTTTTGTATATTCACAATATTACCAATGACTTCATCTTTCCTGATAACAAAGATTGTATATTCCGGTTATATTAGTTCTATGTGCTGTTTGTAAATTATGCCACAAGTTACTTATTGTTACCATGAACCTACACTGTTACTGTGCACAGATTATACATTTTCTTGTAACCACTTCCGTGCCTCGGGCTGGTTATTATTACGGAAAGGTTCTTACAGGGACTTTCCAAGAGTCAAACATTGAAGAATGAACCTATGATTTATAGCGTATATGCAAATAGCTTTTTCAGAGAGGAAGAGGACTAGAACTCTAGTGCAATCTATTAGAGCCGCAATGCTAAAATCTATATCGCCCCTTTAACAAGAATTGCCACATGACTTAGAATAGGAAGCCAAACCACATTCTCCATTTGCAGACATGTTTCAGTGTGTTTGTACCTCATCAGTGCAGAGCAAGAGATCTGGTTTGGCTGATTGAGAGGTCACAAACAGGGTATCTAAGGGGAAACATTTTTCCTTGTGTAGAGTGCCAAGCTCGTGTAAGGAGACTTATAGCCCATGCAATGCTCCAATTGGAATTTAAATATGTAAATCGCTTTTTTAGAGAGGAAGAGGTCAGGATATCTAGTGCCATCTATTGGAATTGCAATTTTACAAGCCATTATCGACCCTTTAACCCCTTAATGACAGCCAATACGTCTTTTAACTGACCTGAGATATAAGAGAATAGCCCCCCCATACAGGTGACAATCCAGCAGCTGTCGGCTGCCCACTATAGCTGACAACTTGCTGTATCAGCCACGATCAGTGTTTGCAGCTTCCAAATCTGTTTAACCCCTTAGATGCTGCTTTCAATAGTGACTACATCAGTATAAATGGATAAAAGAGTGTGGGGGCTTCCTCTTTATCCCAATTGGTGCCCTCAGATCATGATTTTGTGGTCCTAATGTTTGCCATGGCAATTCATGACCAAATAGCGGCCTTAGAGTCTGACGGCTATAGTAATCTGTTCAGAAGTGAAGCATTTAGGTGGTAAAAATACACATTTTCATTTCTGTTATGCAACTTTGCATTAATTCCTGAAAAGCACCTGAAGGGTTAATAAGCTACCTGACGGCAGTTTTCAATATGTCAGGGGGTGCTGTTTCTAAAATGGTATCACTTTTGGGGGTTTCCCAATATATAGGACCCCTAAAGTCACTTCAAACATGGATAAGTCCGTAAAAAATAAATTTTGTAAATTTCCTTGAAAAAATGAAAAATTACTGCTACTTTTTTAAACCTCCTAAAATGCTAACAAAATAAAATAACATTTTATAAATGGTGCTGATGTAAAGCAGACATGAGGGAAATGTTATTTATTAATGGTTTGCTGTGGTATGACTATCTGGATTAAAGGGAAAATCATTCAAAGTTTGAAAATTGCTAATTTTTTAAAATTTTTCTCAATTTTCTGATATTTTTTATAAATAAACACAAAACATAACCTAATTTTACCATTATCATAAAGTATAATGTGTCATGAAAGAACAGTCTCAAAATCACTGGGATTTGTTGAAGGGTTCCAGAGTTATTACCACAAACTGACACTGGTCAGATTTCAAAAATTTGGCTCCGTCACTAAAGAGTTAATGAGCCTAGACTTAGGCCATGTGCACACGTTCAGTATTTTTCGCGGTTTTTTTCGCGTTTTTTCACTATAAAAACGTGATAAAAACGCGAAAAAAACGCTAACATATGCCTCCCATTATTTTCAGTGTATTCCGCATTTTTTGTGCATTTGAAAAAATCGCATTGTGGCAAAAAAAAGCAACATGTTCATTAAAATGCGGAATTGCAGGGGATTCCGCACACCTAGGAGTGCATTGATCTGCTTACTTCCCGCACGGGGCTGTGCACACCATGCGGGAAGTAAGCAGATTATGTGCGGTTGGTACCCAGGGTGGAGGAGAGGAGACTCTCCTCCACGGACTGGGCACCATATAATTGGTCAAAAAAAAAGAATTAAAATAAAAAATAGTCCTATACTCACCTTCGATGTCTTCCCGCCTCTCAGCTGCATGCTGCCGCTTCGGTTCCTATAGCTGGTGTGCGGAGGACCTGCGATGACGTCGCGGTCTTGTGATTGGTCGAGACCGGTCATGTGACCGCTCACGTGACCGCGACGTCATGGAAGGTCCTGAACCACACCGGCATTTATAGGAACGGACGCCTGCAGGTGAGTATAACCATTTTTTTTAAACATTCTATCTTTTACTATAGATGCTGCATAGGCAGCATCTATAGTAAAAAGATGGTCACACTTGTCAAACGCTATGTTTAACAAGTGTGACCAACCTGTCAGTCAGTTTTCCAAGCGATGCTACAGATCGCTTGGAAAACTTTAGCATTCTGCAAGCTAATTACGCTTGCAGAATGCGAAAAAAAACGGAAAAAAAAGCCAAAAAAAAAAAATGCGGATCTCTTGCAGAAAATTTCCGGTTTTCTTCAGGAAATTTCTGCAAGAAATCCGGACGTGTGCACATACCCTTAGAGTGCCTGTTTTGGCATTTTACCTTATTTGCAGACATGTTTCTGGGGGTTTGCTCCTCATGTGTGCAATGTAGAAATTTGGCTGGATAAAATGCCTCTGACAGGTGGCCTAAGGGAGAACGTTTCTCCTTGTGGAGAATACCTAGTACCAAGCTCCTCTTTGAAGAGCATTGCATGTCCTATATATAGGTGCTTCTCGCAAAATTAGAATATCATCAAAAAGTTAACTTATTTCAGTTCTTTAATACAAAAAGTGAAACTCATATTACATAGTAATTACAAACAGTGTGATCTATTTCAAGTGTTTATTTCTGTTAATGTTGACGATTATGGCTTACAGCCAATGAAAACCCAAAAGTCATTATCTCAGTAAATTAGAATAATTAAAAAATACCTGCAAAGACTTAAAAAGGTTCCTTAGTCTGTATCAGTAGGCTCCACAATCACGGGGAAGACTGCTGTCTTGACAGATGTCCAGAAGGCAGTCATTGACACACTCCACAAGGAGAGTAAGGGTACTGTCGCACAGTGGCACTTTGGTCGCTACGACCGTACGATCCGTGACGTTCCAGCGATATCCATACGATATCGCTGTGTCTGACACGCTACTGCGATCAGGGACCCTGCTGAGAATCGTACGTCGTAGCAGATCGTTTGGAACTTTATTTCGTCGCTGGATCTCCCGCTGTCATCGCTGGATCGTTGTGTGTGACAGCGATCCAGCGATGCGTTCGCTTGTAACCAGGGTAAACATCGGGTTACTAAGCGCAGGGCCGCGCTTAGTAACCCGATGTTTACCGTGGTTACCAGCGTAAAAGTAAAAAAACCAAAAACCGTACATACTCACATTCCGGTGTCCGTCAGGTCCCTAGCCGTCTGCTTCCCGCTCTGACTGACTGCCGGCCGGAAAGTAAGAGCAGAGCACAGCGGTGACGTCACCGCTGTGATCTGCTTTCACTTTACGGCGGCACTCAGTCAGAGCGGGAAGCAGATGGCTAGGGACCTGACGGACACCGGAATGTGAGTATGTACGTTTTGTTTTTTTTTTACTTTTACGCTGGTAACCACGGTAAACATCGGGTTACTAAGCGCGGCCCTGCGCTTAGTAACCCGATGTTTACCCTGGTTACCCGGGACCTCGGCATCGTTGGTCGCTGGAGAGCGGTCTGTGTGACAGCTCTCCAGCGACCACACAACGACTTTCCAACGATCACGGCCAGGTCGTATCGCTGGTCGTGATCGTTGGAAAGTTGCAGAGTGTGACAGTACCCTAAGCCACAAAAGGTCTGTATCTCCTTACACCAACTTGGCACTCTCCACAAGGAGAATGGTTCCTATTAGACACTCTGCCTATCATCTGTGTTAAGCAGGATATCTGTTTTGCCAGATGAGACCTCTGACAAACACGTGTCTGCAAATGGAGTGTTTAGTTTGGCTTCTTGCTCTAAATCAGTGTTTCCAAAACTTCAGTCCTCCCAGCCCCCAACAGGTCATGTTTTCAGGATTTCCATAGTGTTGCACTGGTGAGAGAGTTCCTGATGCCTTGACAATACTTCCATTACCTGTGCAATACTAAGGAAATCCTGGAAACATCACCTGTTGGGGGCTGGGAGGACTGGCGTTTTGGAAATACTGCTCTAAATCTCATGTGGCAAGGCTCGTTAAAGGGTTGATATTGACTTTTAGGATTGCTAGATCCAATATGTGGCAGTAGAGTTCTAGTCTTCATCTCTGAAGACATATTTAAATGCAATCTGTCAGCAGGTTTTTGCTACATCATCTGAGAGCAGCCTGATATTTAGGCAAAGAGAAGATGATTTCAATAATGTATCACTGAGTTTACTGGGTGCAGCAGTTCTGGCACAATCGGAGCTCTTAGATTTAGAATGAAGCCGAGCCGAGAAAGCTAACTCGCCCACACCAGGCTCTCGATGTATAAAGTCCATAGACAGTGCGGTGCTTGTCATAGGGCGAGGGGGCGTTGCTGGACTAGTGTAGTCTGTCAATGTTAATCTCTTAGTGATCAAGCCTTCACAGTTAGTAAACAGCACACACTTTGAGGATGGAACACAGAATTCAAGGATGTGTTATTTTTTTATTTCCTGCTGTCTTCAGATTACATAGCAAAAACCTGCTGACAAATTCCCTTTGAATTACCAACGGAGCATTGCATGGCTTAAAAGTCTCCTTAAACTGGCTTGCTAGTTGTTGAAAATACATTCTTATAGAATCACATACACCTTAGGCCTAATTCATGGGGCATCTGTATGCTGTCCATTTAAAACTTTGGCCCATTTGTTGGAATTGCCCAGTTTGGTTCATAAATCAGACCACCCATTTCTTTTGCAGATTGTTCACAAATTACAGAAACACTCCTATGAAAAGAGCTACAAATTGTAAGGTGTCCTTGTGCTGATCTAAAAACAGATCTGTGACTTGGATCTCAGATGTGTATAGTGTGAACCTGACAAACTCAACTGGGCTGAACAACTCCTCTTCTAAACCAGGAGTCTTTAATAGGGATGAAGTGGAAGTTTGGGTTCGTCCGCACTTTAGTCCAAGGTCCGCGTACCAGAACTTGACCCTGAAGCTGAACCCCATAGAAGCCAATGGGAGCTCAAGCTTTGATGCTGTAAAATGGTTGTAGTAAGGTCTAGAGGGCTGCAAAAGGAAGCAAAATGGGGGTAAGAGTAGGACAAATGCCCTGCAAACAAATGTGGATAGGGAAATTATTTAAAATTAAAAAAAAAAATCTTGAACCAGTAGGTGGAGGTATAAGTGGAGCAGTGGCTTGCGTGTGTAATTTACTTTAATAAATAAATGGAAAAAAATGGGAATCCCCCCTCTTTTTGATAACCAGCCAAGGGAAAGTAGCTGTGGGCTGGTCTGTCTTATTAGGCTAGGAAGGGACCACTATCCATGGACTTTCCCAGCCTATTAATATAAGCCCCTAGCTGTCTGTGTTGCCTTTGCTGGTTATTAAAAATGGGGGAGGAATGTTATTGGGTCCCACCCTATTTTTAATAACCAGCTAAGGCAACGCAAACAGCTGGGGGCTTATATTAATAGGCTGGGAAAGTTCATGGATAGTGGCCCCTTCACAGCCTAATAAGACCAGCCCACAGCTGTTCCAGAAATGGTGCATCCATTAGATGCACCAATTCTGGCTCTTAGCCTCGGCTCTTCCCGATTGTCCTGATGCGGTGGTAATCGAGGTAATAATTTTTGGGGTTGATGTCAACTTTTTAATTATCACCAAGCCCAGGGGTTAGTAATGGAAATGCGTCTTATCACACAGCCCCATTACTAACCCAATAATGAAAAAATAAAAAGAGACAGAAAAAATTTATTTGAATAAAGACTCTCCAATACAGTCTCTGGTTTACTCATTTATTAAAAAAATTAATTCCAGCAGGTCCAACATAGTCCATTTTGGTACCCACGAAGTCCAGCGATTCTCTCCTGCGACCTATGGAGCATCGTTCTGAGAACGACGTTTCGTAGGTTACTTGCGGTCATGTCTCACAAGTGATAACGTCATTTTTTTATGGTACCCAGACAGCTGTGGGCTGATATTAAGAGCCTAGGAAGGTCCATGGATATTGTCCCCTTCCCAGGATAAGAAGACCACCTTACAGCTGTCTGCATTCCCTTGGCTGATTATTAAAAATAGGGGGGGCCACACTTTGTTTTTTTTACATTTATTTAATTCTTTTACACTGTCCCTCACTCGAGGATCCGATGGTCATATAGGCTGGGTCACGGGTGGTGCTGGCAAATCACAGCCATGCGAATAATTGGCATGGCTGTGATGGCTCCGGAAGTGCTCACAGCTTAAAAGCTGGTTTCAACAAATTTTATTTTGCATCGAACCTGAATAGTAAAAGTGACTTCCTGAAAAATGTCTGGTACGAACCCTAAATTTTTATTTATCCCTAGTCTTGAAGCTCAACAGGCCCACTCTTTGATGACAGGGGCGATCACATCTTGTCAAATGTATTTGGCAGGAGCTTATTCCCCTACCCCATTTGAGAACAGATGCTTGCTTGTCCAAGTCAGGGGGTTAATAAAAAATGGCAGTCGGCTGACGGCTCTCCTCGCGAAGGCTCACATGATTATATTGAGCCGTTATTTGGCCATATTATGCCTATAATTCCCAGCTAAACCCCAGGTCTAATGACCCAAACTAACAGCTTCAGAAGCATGTAAGAAGCATAGTTAATGCAAGCCAAATCATAAGATAATTGTAACCTTCACGCCAATGTATGGCAACTTTATTTTATTTTTGACAATCTTAATTCAGTTTGCATGTACTCAATAGTGATGATACCAGCTGTAATACGAAGGGTCTACACATATAATGTGTCCCACAATTGTATATACTTTCACATGGACACATTTTCTGCTGCCGTCTTTGATGTGCGACAAGTCCACGAGATCTTTCACATGCCTTACGTGCGGATTTGTCATGGATTTCACCCTTTGCATTACAAAGAGTAATAATTGCAATACACGTGGACATGCTGGGAATGTAAAATCCACGCACTTTGGTAAAATCTCATTTAATTTGCTGCTACTGTAATACGCTGAAGATTGTACACCCTCAAATCTGCATGAAAAATCCGAAATGATCTTTAAGTATGTATTCCAGTCTTATATAAATGATAAATGGACTGTAACATTTTTATTAATTTAAACAATCGGTAATATTCTGATGATAGTTTTCTTAATTGTTTTTAAACATTTTTTTTTTAATTTTCCATATCAATATTTATATTAACAAGAAGCTACCTGCGCGGATTCATGCTGCACAAACCACAGGCAGCATCAATCAGACACTGACTCCATTATTGCTGCCACCTTTGCTCCGGTCTAAAATGCTGCAGAGCTTCAGAGAACTTGTATTTGTGAAAGCCGGCCGAGGACGACGCATCTCGGATGACTAGTACAGGAGGCAGGTCCCCATCGGCTTCTCCCCACTCCCCTGGACTGACAAGTCTCTCCCTATGTGGGTGTATAGGCAAAGAGCTATCAGTTTATGAGGAGCTGCCGAGGATTGCCTCTTGGAATAGTTATCCGAGACGCATCATGCTAGGCTGAATTTTAAAAATGTTCTCTCTAAAAAGCTGCAGCACTTCACATTAAAATGTACATTGCCACAATAATGGAGCCAGCAAACAATAAAAATGATTAATCTGGCCGTTTTTCCACTAGCCACTCAGCTTAATACTAGACTTCCTGTTTTGTAAAGGTGACTTTTCAGCTGTCTCATTATCTTTAAAGCAGGATTACACTGAATGATAATCCCTCTATTTACAGTTAGGTCCATATATATTTGGACAAAGACAACATTTTTCTACTTTTAGTTATAGACATTACCACAATGAATTTTAAACAAAACAATTCAGATGCAGTTGAAGTTCAGACTTTTAGCTTTCATTTGAGGGTATCCACATTAAAATTGGATGAAGGGTTTAGGAGTTTCAGCTCCTTAACCTGTGCCTCCCTGTTTTTAAAGGGACCAAAAGTAATTGGACAATTGACTCCATGGCTATTTCCTGGACAGGTGTGGGCAATCCCTTCATTATGTAATTCTCAAATAAGCAGATAAAAGGACTGGAGTTGATTTGAGGTGTGGTGCTTGCATTTGGAAGGTTTTGCTGTGAAGTAAACATTCGGCCAAAGGAGCTCTCCATGCAGGTGAAACAAGCCATCCTTAAGCTGTGAAAACAGAAAAAACCTATCTGAGAAATTGCTACATTATTAGGAGTGGCAAAATCTACAGTTTGGTACATCCTGAGAAAGAAAGAAAGCACTGGTGAACTCATTAATGCAAAAAGACCTGGGTGTCCACGGAAGACAACAGTGGTGGATGATCGTAGAATAATCTCCATGGTGAAGAGAAACCCCTTCACAACAGCCAACCAAGTGACCAACACTCTCCCGGAGGTCGGCGTATCAATATCCAAATCTACCATAAAGAGAAGACTGCATGAAAGTAAATACAGAGGGTTCACTGCACGGTGCAAGCCACTCATAAGCATCAAGAATAAAAAGGCTAGACTGGACTTTGCTAAAAAACATCTAAAAAAGCCAGCACAGTTGGAAGAGCATTTTTTGGACAGATGAAACCAAGATCAACCTCTACCAGAATGATGGAAAGAGTAAAGTATGGCGAAGGCGTGGTACAGCTCATGATCCAAAGCATACCACATCATCTGTAAAACACTGCGGAGGCGGTGTGATGGCTTGGGCATGCATGGCTGCCAGTGGCACTGGGTCACTAGTGTTTATTGATGATGTGACACAGGACAGAAGCAGCCGAATGAATTCTGAGGTATTCAGAGCCATACTGTGTGCTCAGATCCAGCCAAATGCAGCCAAACTGATTGGTCTTCGTTTCATACTACAGATTGACAATGACCCAAAACATAAAGCTAAAGCAACCCAGGAGTTTATTAAAGCAAAGAAGTGGAATATTCTTGAATGGCCAAGTCAGTCACTTGATCTCAACCCAATTGAGCATGCATTTCACTTGTTAAAGACTAAACTTCAGACAGAAAGGCCCACAAACAAACAGCAACTGAAAGCCACCACAGTGAAGGCCTTGCAGAGCATCAAAAAGGAGGAAACACAGCGTCTGGTGATGTCCATGAGTTCAAGACTTCAGGCAGCCATTGCAAACAAAGGGTTTTCAACCAAGTACTAAAAATGAACATTTCATTAAAAATTATTGAATCTGTCCAATTACTTTTGGTCCCTTTAAAAACAGGGTGGCACCTGTTAAGGAGTTGAAACTCCTAAACCCTTCATCCAATTTTAATGTGGATAACCTCAAATGAAAGCTGAAAGTCTGAACTTCAACTGCATCGGAATTGTTTTGTTTAAAATTCATTGTGGTAATGTCTAGAACCAAAATGAGAAAAATGTTGTCTCTGTCCAAATATATATGGACCTAACTGTATATACAGTGGTGTGAAAGAGTGTTTGCCCCCTTCCTCATTTCCTATTCTTTTGCATGTTTGTCACACTTAAATGTTTCAGATCACCAAACAAATGTAAATATTAGACAAAAGAGAACACAAGTAATGACAAAATGCAGTTTTTAAATGAAGGTCTTTATTATTAAGGGAAAAAGAAATCCAAACCTACAGAGCCCTGTGTGAAAAAAAGTGATTGCCCCCTAAACCTAATAACTAGGTGGGCCACCGTTAGCAGCAACAACTGCAATCAAGCATTTGTGATAACTGACAATGAGTCTTTTACAACGCTCTGGAGGAATTTTGGCCAACTAATTTTTACAGAATTGTTGTATTTCAGCCATATTGGAGGGTTTACGAACATGATCAACCTTTTAATGTCATGCCACAGCATCGCAATCGGATTAAGGTCAGGACTTTGACTAGACCACTACAAAGTTTTGATTTTCTTAAGCCATTCATAGGTGGACTTGCTGGTGGGTTTTGATCATTGTACTGCTGCATAACCCAAGTGCGCTTCAGCTTGAGGTCACAAACAGATGGCCAGAAATTCTCTTTCAGGATATTTTGGTAGACAGCAGAATCCATGGTTCCATTTACCACAGCAAGTGTTCCACGGCTTAACGCAGCAAAACAGCCCCAGACCATCACACTACCACCACATTTTACTGTTGGTATGATGTTCCTTTTCTGAAATGCTGTGTTACATGTATGCCAGATGTAATGTGATGTACACCTTCCAAAACATTTTGTCTTGTCAGTCCACAGAGTATTCTCCCAAAAGTCTTGGGGATCATCAAGATGTTTTCTGGCAAAACTGAGACAAGCCTTTATGTTATTATTGCTCAGCAGTGGTTTTCGTCTTGGTGCTCTGCCACCACTATTCCATGTTTTTTTGCCATTTGTGGATAATGGCTCTTGTTGTGGTTCGCTGGAGTCACAAAGCTTTATAAATGGCTTCATAACCTTTTCCAGACTGATAGATCTCAATTACTTTGTTTCTCATTTGTTCCAGAATTTATTTGGATTGCGGCATGATGTCTAGCTTTTGAGGATCTTTTGGTCTACTTCACTTTGTCAGTCAGGTCCTTTTTAAGTGATTTCTTGATTGAGAACAGGTGTGGTAGTAATCAGGCCTGTGTGTGTGGCTAGGGAATTTGAACTCGGCCTCACAAAGAAGTGATAAATGACATTTGATTTATATTTTAAGCGGGGGAGTTGAAGGCAATCATTTTTTCACACAGGACCCTGTGGGTTTGGATTTCTTTTTCCCTTAATAATAAAGACCTTCATTTAAAAACTGCATTTTGTGATTACTTGTGTTATCTTTGTCTAATATTTACATTTGTTTGGTGATCTGAAACATTTAAGTGTGACAAACATGCAAAAGAATAGGAAAGCAGGAAGGGGGCAAACACATTCACACAATTGTATATAATAGATGACACAGGAACCATCATTCACTGAAGATGATAGTCATAGCTCACCTTCTCCCCCTCCCTGCACAATGATGTTTGAATATACTATTTCTTTGCAAAATAGACTTTCACTTTGAAAATACTCCTTGGTATAAATAGGTGATCAGAAATCTGGAAAGTATAAAGGATACTAAAACTTTTAAATGCAATAGTAAAGTTGGATAAGAAAATATAAATTCTATCTGTAAACTCACAAAATGGTTTAAAGATATGGTACAAGAAAAATTTGGATTTCTAGTCCTGGCACATGGTTGGTGCTATAAATACAGGCAGCCTCCTAGACCCTGGATTTGGCCAGGCACACAGTCACTCCCCTCTATATGTGGCGGTGTTGGAGTCTGTCTCGTGCACACACACTTCATAAAGTAGTCCTGTGGGAAGCATCTTCTTAAGATTGTCCCAAATGAATACAGTCAGGTTCTCTACAGAACTGTACAAAAAAAAAAAAAAAACAAGTTAGTGGTTTAATCTCAATTAATAACCAAACCTGGACAAAAAGACCCACACTAAAACTAGCATAAATCAGAAAAACTTTAGGGGTACCAAAGCAATAAATTGAACCTATAAACAACTCCCAAAAATCGAATAAATACCAAAAATCCATATACAGAACATACAGTGCCTTGCAAAAGTATTCATCCCCTTGGCTGTTTACCTATTTTGTTACATGACAACCTTTGTTTAAATATTTTTGCAATCTGATTTCTGTGTGCATCAGCACTAAATAGTCTAAATTAGTGAAGTGAGTAAATAAAGGCATAAATTAAATTTATGGGATCAAATACTGTAACAGAAAATTGACACATGCATATGTATTGACTCATTTTGCAATGAAGCCCCTAAAAATGTATGTTGCAAGCAATTATCTTCATAAGTCACATGCTTAGTGACAGGACGTCCACCTGTGTGTAATCTTAAGTGTCACATGTCGGTCAGTATATGCACTTTACCTTTTCTGAAAGGCCACAGAGGCTGCAGCACCATTAAGCAAGAGGCACAGCTAACCAAACACCACGAAGACCATGGAGATCTCCAAACAACATCATGAAGACCAAGGAGATCTCCAAACAAGTCAGGGACAAAGTTGATGAGAAGCACAAGTCAGGGTTGGGTTATAATTTTTTTTTTCCAATTTCTGATGAACCACCGGAGCACCATCAAATCCATTATCATCAAAGGGAAAGAGCATGCAAACCTGCCAGGAGAGGGCCGCACACCAAAACTCAGCCCAGGAAAGGAGGGCATTAATCAGAGAGGCAGCACTGAGACCAAAGGTAACCCTAAAGAGTTGCAGAGTTCCCAGACAAAGACTGGAGGATCTATCCACACGGCCATAATAATTCTGTACACTCCATAGATGTGGCCTTTATGGAACAGTGGTAAAAAAAAAGACTTTAGTTACAAAAATTATAAGGCTCGTTTTGAGTTTGAAAAAAGACATGTCGGAGATTCCTCAAGTGTATCCAGGAAAGTGCTGTGGTCGAATAGAAAATTTGGACATGAAGGTAAACGCTATATCTGGCACCAACCCAACACAGCTCATCGTCCCAAGAACACCATCCCCACAGTGAAACATGGTAGTGGCAGCACCGTGCTGTGGGGATGCAGGGATGGGGAAAATGGTTGAGTCGAGGGTAAGATGGATGGTGCGAACCTGTTTGTCAGTGATTTGAGACTGGGACGGAGGTTCACATTCCAACCAGACAATGACCCAAAGCATACCGCTAAAGCAACACTCGAGTGGTCTAAGAGGAGACATGTAAATATTTAGGATTGGCCTAGTCAAAGCCCAGACATTAATCCAATGGAGAATCTGTGGTCAGACTTGAAGATTGCTGTTCACCAGAGGAAACCATCTAACTTGATGGAGCTGGAGCAGTTTTGTCTTGCGGAATAGGCAAAAATCTCAGTGGCCAGATGTGGAAGCATCATATAGACTTATCCAAAGTGACTTGCAGCTGCAATTGCCACAAAGGAGGCTCTACAAAGTACTGACTTTAGGGGAGTGAATAGTTATGCACACTGAAGTTTTGTATTATGTGATCCTATTTGTTCTTTGCTTCACAATAAAAAGAAAACCAAATGTTCACAGTTGTAAGCATGTTCTTTACATGAATTGATGCAAACTCTTAAAACAAAAAAACTGTGAAATTCCAGATTGTGAAGTAGCAAATCAAAAAATGCCAAGGGGGTGAATACTTTTGCAAGCCACTAAGTATATTCAAACTTTATTAATAACACATTAAATCCACAAATATTAGAAGGAACAATATACAGTACATAAAAAAAATCTATATATATATACGGTATATATATATATATATATATATATATATATATATATATATATATATATATACGAGATTTTGCATAAAATAGCGGCGCTCGTGGGATGGGTATAGATAGCTGCGGGTATTACTCCTTACCACACAAAAGGAGAAAAGGAAAAAATAGGATATAAATATATTGTAACAATATTTCTACCTGCGCTAAGCTTTAAGGTGCATTGATCAGCATTCACAATAGGAAATTTACCTGTTTGGTGAGCGTGTGTAGCAAGTCAGATTTTGGTCGTAGAAAGGGACTGTTTGATGAGCATGTATAACGAATCAGGTTTTGATCGTAAGAAGGGACTGAAATGGGAAGCAATAGGAATTTTAAAGATAGGGTCACAAGTATTTGGTCACTCATACATCACCTGATTAGTTCATAAGTAACGATCTGTCATGTAAGATATAATATATATGTGCTCTAGATATAACTGATATCAATCCGTATGTGCTGGATCATAAAACTTAAAAACATAAAAACTTGAAAACTGACACCCTGCAAGTGCGTTACTCAAATTATAAGGTATGTGCTACTCCACCTGATAGGCTAAAATGCGGAGCCCAATACCTGTGGTGTGGACGTCTATGGAAGGAAAAGAGGGACAGTGTCCATATGTCCTTAGCGATGGTGGTTTAGGTAGGTGAAACAGTTTTTACTTAGCTGGATTGATGCTCTTCTTAATACTTCCCAGGCGGCTTATGCAGGCGCCGTCCCGGCCGGTGACAAACGCTTGCGCGGCCTGTGCTTGAAAGATCTCGTACGGTGCTTCGCAGGACCTGCAGGTATGTTCGGGTCACGTGATCACTGATCACGTGGTGCCCCTGGCGGTGATACGGAGCGCTGTGGGAGCCAAAAACCAGCGTTTCGGAAATGCTGCGGTTTCCTTCCTGCAGGTCCTGCGAAGCACCGTACGAGATCTTTCAAGCACAGGCCGCGCAAGCGCTCGTCACCGGCCGGGACGGCGCCTGCATAAGCCGCCTGGGAAGTATTAAGAACAGCATCAATCCAGCTAAGTAAAAACTGTTTCACCTACCTAAACCACCATCGCTAAGGACATATGGACACTGTCTCTCTTTTCCTTCCATAGACGTCCACACCACAGGTATTGGGCTCCGCATTTTAGCCTATCAGGTGGAGTAGCACATACCTTATAATTTGAGTAACGCACTTGCAGGGTGTCAGTTTTCAAGTTTTTATGTTTTTAAGTTTTATGATCCAGCACATACGGATTGATATCAGTTATATCTAGAGCACATATATATTATATCTTACATGACAGATCGTTACTTATGAACTAATCAGGTGATGTATGAGTGACCAAATACTTGTGACCCTATCTTTAAAATTCCTATTGCTTCCCATTTCAGTCCCTTCTTACGATCAAAACCTGATTCGTTATACATGCTCATCAAACAGTCCCTTTCTACGACCAAAATCTGACTTGCTACACACGCTCACCAAACAGGTAAATTTCCTATTGTGAATGCTGATCAATGCACCTTAAAGCTTAGCGCAGGTAGAAATATTGTTACAATATTTTTATATCCTATATATATATACATACACTATATATATATATATTGGTGTAATCTTACTCTGCAGTTGCCACAACACAATGTAATAATAATAATAATCTTTATATAGCGCCAACATGTTCCGCAGCGTTTTGCAGTTAATGTAGATGTTTGGTTGAAGCGTTTATGCACAGGGGGAACATTTAAAACATTTTTGTTTGCGGCTAAAAATCACATGGGTGCTTTCTTTTCCCACACATAGGCTGAAGAGTTTCTTGACTTAGGCTACTTTCACACTAGCGTCGTGCACTGCACTGCAAACTGTGAAAGCGCCGCACAACGGTGGCAGCGGATGCTGTTTTACAACGCATAAGCTGCCCCATTGTGAGGTGCGGGGGGCGGAGTTCCGGCCACGCATGCGCGGTCGGAAAAGACGGTCACGACGCACAAAAAAACGTTACATGTAACTTTTTTTGTGGCGACGGTCCGACGCAACACGACGCAACCGTCGCACAACGGTTGCGACGTGTGGCAATGCGTCGCACTGCGTCGCTAATGCAAGTCTATGGAGAAAAAACGCATCCTGCAAGCACTTTTGCAGGATGCGTTTTTTCTACAAAACGACGCATAGCGACGTGCAGTGCACGACGCTAGTGTGAACGTAGCCTTAGAACCTGTCAGCAGATTTTTGCTATGTAACCTGAGAGCAGCATTGTGTCAGGGCTGAGACCCTGATTTCAGAGATAAGGATCCCCCAGTGATGAAATGGGTAAGTAAAACTTCACGCTTATTGAAAATCTTTAAAACACTAAATAGTGGTTAAGGCAAATCCACATAGATATTGACAAACCTACGCGTTTCAGCCTATAGCTTTAACCATGGTAATGCTATGCACCATGCGCGTAGGTTTGTCAGTATCTATGTGGATTTTCCTTTATCACTATTTAGCATTTTAAAGATCTTTAATTATTAAGCTTTACATACCCATTTCATCGCTCGAGGATCTTTCTTCTCATGTTTGCCTTGCTGTAGCTCGGACCTGGGTAGCTCCGTGCGATGACCTACTACCGTGGAACAGGTTTTTCTGATTATCAGTGAGCTGTCTCTCCTTTCCTCACCTTCCTTCTAATTTGCTACAATTCCAGACGTGTCACTTACTAGACTGTGTTTTGCTGTTTCAGTAAAATCAGAGTTTTATCTGCAGGAGATTATCACTACAGGACTAGATGTCTCGTGCCTCCTGGTCCAACCTTGCCCCCAGCATGCCACCTGTTGCAATTACAATCCATCAACGCCTCACAATCATATCAGTGATTGATGGCAGCATTTCTATGGATACACAGCAGCTGTCAGAGCAAGCTCAGGTTGATGTGGGCTGTTTTCTACAGCTGGCACCTACACAATATAGCGTGGGCTTAGTTCCCAAGCCTCTGTATGCTCCATACATGGGGACCCAACATAGGATGTAATAGCACTCGTTTGTTGGAGAGGCGTTAAACCCATATTGCCACTAGCAACCTATACTTTGCAATACGAAAACCTACCCCAACACTGACCTTACAACAGTTTTGAAGTGAGGAACGTCGTGGTCCAAATTTTTATGATCCAAAGGAACCATAATGGCCTCCTGTAGAGGGAATAAAAATCATTTAGTTTTATGAACGAACAGACACCAAACAGACCATTTATTTAATTCTATTAAGGTCCACTGTATAAGGTCACCTTGCGAGGTGATGGTGGAGGACATCTGGAGAGGAGGTGCACTATATTACCATCTATCTACCAGAAAGGCCAACTCAATGGTATTACTAGAATATGCAGCTGATTTTCAGCACATAAATCTGCAACAGAAATTCCACTGCGTCCCAGCCCCATGTGGCTCTATCTGCACTAGAAGGACAAAAGAAGCAAAACGCCACAACTTTACACCAAAGGTGCTTCTTCCACTCTTCTAAAAAAGAGTTCTGCAATATTTTGGAGACGTATGTGAGAATGTTTGCCTATTCATCCAGAAAAATATTTGTGAGAGCAGACACTGAGGTTGGATGAGAGGACCACGCTCACAATCTGATCTAGTTCATTGCAAAGGTTTCGGATTGATTTATTATCAGGACTTTATAAGTCCAGCAATGTTCTTCACCAAACTCCCCTAACCATGCCCTTATGGACTTTTCTTTGTGTACTTGGTACAGAAGTGGAGAAAAAAAGCCTTCCCCAAACTGTTTGTAACACTAATGCTGGCGCCTCTGCAGGTTCCTCTACCTCCTCCATGCAGGGACACCGACATACTTGCCGCCTGGCCGCATGGTGAGCTCCCTGTGTCCTGCTTCCTTCTCTTATTGTCCTGTGCACATCGCCCAATCTTTCTGGTGGGGCGCCTAGTGCACGCTCCCCTGTTCTTTAAGGGGCAGTAACAGGAACCTGTAAGGGTCTCGGCGGTACTTGAACCTACACCAAAGTCAGTCCTGGTTAACATTCCAGTGTCCGTACTGTCGGAGCCTGTTACAGTATCTGAATCCAGCCCTGTCTGTAACTCCGTGTCAGTATCTGTTCTGCCCGAGGATCCAGAACCTGTGTAGTTTGAACGAAATTGGAATCCTGTTTTGCCAGTGATTCCCAGTCTCATCCGTGTCAGCGAACCTGAGCCCTGGGATCAGCAGATGCAGAACCTGGAACTGCCTAGGATTGGTACTTGGTGGCTACCTACAGCTCAAGCCTGACTCCACCATCAAAAGCGCCAGTGGACACTTAACTATGCTCCTCCTAAGCATGCCAGGCCCCTTCGCAAACCACATGCGCCACCTGCGAGCGTGACACTATGCCTACAAAACTAGAAGCCACAATTGTCCGAAATGTCTTGTGCTGTAGCTGAAGAATTAAGTGTCCCTTCATTGGAACTACGGCCGATCCCTAACAAACAATCCCATAGCGTTATAACGCCTCCACCAAATTATACAGCCAGCACAACGCAGTCAGGCAGGTAACGTTCTCCTGGAATTCACTCAACCCAGACTTGTCCATCAGATGCCATAGAGAAGGACCACGCTGGTATCAGTGAGCTCTGTACCACCTGCCATTCTGTCACAAATGTTAATAAAGGCAGACGGCATGGCGGAAGCTGTATATTATACACTGGGGGTAATGGGACTGAATAATAACTGTGTCCCATTACTTCATTTTCAGCCCTGATTACCCTTTTGGTTGAGTCAAATCTTTGGCTCATTCTCCTAGTAATTGTTCTCCCTATGTGTGACATTGACCCCAGACCTTGGCAGGACCTCATGTTCTGGAAGGTCAGGGATTAGGGTTAGAGGAGCCCTTCATCTTTTAGAGAGGGCTTGTAATTGGCCAGATCCTAGTAAGTTTTGGGTAGAGCACACATAAGCACACCTTTCAGGATCGCAGTAATAAATAAAAACAAAAAGATGAATTCTAACCTTTTCTTCCCAATATTAGCCAGTAACTTTTATGGAGTAGAAGTATTACCCACAACGTCCGTGAGCTCTCAGCATATTGACTAACTTTAGGGTACATAAAATGAGACTGTTACCTCCATGTATCTCTTCAAGTCTGTCAGATTCATCACCATCCCCGTGACAGGGTCAATCTACAAATGAGGAGAAAAAATACTTTTCGGTCAAAAAGAATGATCTATCGATCAATAAGTATGTGAGTGAAAGAATGTGATCTCAAGGGAAGGAAACCAGACAGGTCAGCCTTGAACAGGGACAGGCTCCCTCATTTAATACAAAATCTTTAGGACAGAACACATCATATACTGTAACTAATGGTCCTAAGCCTATATAACCCGACCACCGTAGGCAATAGCCATGGAATTGCTCCCACCAAAGTGTATACATACAAGAATGGAGTAAGAAAATCCACCAAAAGAATTAAAGAAAAATATTTATTAAACTTAATAACAAGCACTCAAAATACTATTAAAAGAACCATATCAATTGACAGAGCTATTGAAAAACCGGAGTCAGGTGCAACAAGAATAAAGTGCAACACCGCAGATACAGCATAGTTAGAGCCAAATAATCAAGTCCATCGGTAGAGTAAAGTGACAGAGCATCAAGTTTAACCAGGAAATAACTTCAATGAGACCCAAGTGGCTGTGTCAACGCAGTAAAAGTAACCAGAGTATACTCAATAAAGAATTATGATTTTGACACTTATAAGCATTGGCTACAGCAGCACGGTAATCATACAAGATGGTTGCTCTTACCCATAACTGTCCTGTAGCGCTGCACGTACGGCCCCAACGCGTATTTCGCATTGGCTTTTTCGGGGGAAGAAACGCACGTTGGGGCCGTGCGTGCAGCGCTACAGGACAGTTATGGGTAAGAGCAACCATCTTGTATGATTCCCGTGCTGCTGTATTTTACAGTGTAACATGCCATATAAAAAATTGGCGCATTTTACAACTCTCTGTGTGAAACCAACGTGGCAGACATGTCACAACTCAGTGCTCTCTCTGGAGAAAATTAAACTCCTCAATATTGAAATAGCAACACCAAGAAGAAAAGTTGTAAAATTATGGAAATCTCAGGATAGATAATTATGTTAATTATATGCAAATGCTGAAAAACTGAAAGAAATTTTCAAAACATCTCGATTTGATCAGTAAAGGGTATGAATGTTAAGAGCAGAAATACATGTAATTAAATGACTACTATCAGTGAGGTTATTGGTTGTCTGAGGAATGTTCTGGAGCACTGAATGCTCTTGGACAGAGAAATCATCAAGATCTGCTGCTGGCAGCTCCATGTGCAATTGCCGACCCATGGTGTCCCAGATGTGCTTGATGGGAGATAAGTCCAGAGAGGCTGCAGGCCATGGTAACACGTTTGGGCCACACAGGATGCTCAGAGTAGCATGAGCGATATGCGGCCTGTTGGTATTGTGTTGAATAACAGCTCTAGGGACACTTTGGAGAAATGTCCATTCACTGGTTCCACAATAAAATCAATGTAATGCCAAGCTCTTAGAGTACCTAGAATGAAGACTTAGAGGAATCAATCTACCATAAATTATACCCACACTATAATCTCATGAGTAGGACAGGTGTGACATTCCATCGTGAAGGCCTCCATTGCTGTCTTGATCTGCGCCAAGGTGTCTCAGGAGCCATTTTTCAACACGTCAACACCAGTACAGATGTTGCTTGTATTACGATGAATATCAAAATAAAGGCAACAAAGGAATGCTTAGTGGTAGTGGGGTTTCCGTAGTACTTAGTGAAATTACAATATACAATCATATGGAAATGAAGATCCCTACAACCAAGAAGCTGGACCTAAGAGATGATACAAGGACAGTCAAAAATTTTACGAAAATAAAAGAAAAAGCAAGAAGCTGACCATACAGTCCAAAATATTATAAAGAGAACAATCAATTTATTAAATTCATCAGGTAAAAAATAACAAGAAAAAAACAAAATGAATGAGGTAAAATACAGAGTAATAATTAGGTAACAAATAGAACAAAAGGGGCCCCTGACGAAGGGAGCGTGCTGAAACGCGCGTTGGGGAGAACGCCATCCAGGAGCCAGAGATATGCACTATCATTGTGAGTTACTTCCTACCTTGGATTACTTGCTTACACTCTCACATGACTCTCTTTCCCCATCACTACACATGTACTTTGTGCTGCTGTTTGGTGCTCAGACCACTATATATATTATACACTTACACCTATTGATCTTTTTTTGCTATCATGGTAAAACTTTTTGTTACACTGCACTAGCACTTTAATCATTAATAATGAATACTGTGTATGACTTTGCCTTTTGAATTCTTTACGTGTATATGATATTTTTGTACTGTGTACACTATCTTGTCACTTTTCACCCAGTTTTATTAACATTATCATACTCCTGTAAGTGCGTCCTTTTTGTTCTATTTGTTACCTCATTTATTACTCTGTATTTTACCTCATTCATTGCGTTTTTTTTCTCGTTATTTTGTACCTGAAGAATTTAATAAATTGATTGTTCTCTTTATAATATTTTGCACTGTATGTTCGGCTTCTTGCTTTTTCTTTCCTTTTTGTAATACGATGAGCAGCCCAGGTGACCTAAATGTGCTACCATGGTCTCTGGACTTGGGAAGTCTGATTTAATGGTTCCATCTAACTAGACAGACTCACTTTATTGATTGAAAAAATATTTGTAATTCTTTTTAACTTTGGATTACTCAGTTCCTGCAGAGTGCGGCAGTTTTGATAGCCACGGTAGTTACATAAGGCAGAACGTTATTTTGGAATCTCATTACATAAGCAGGGAGGTGTGCGGAGAAATCTGGGATTCTACCCCAAAACTATACTGTAAAAAACATTGAAAAAAAAAGACTCTAACTTACTTCTCCTCGTACAGTGACGACCACTAGAAGAAAAAACAAGTTACTATTAGTGGCTTACATGTTCCTTACAGCAATATTGTTACCAGATGTAGAAACGATTCCTGCCCGGCAATAGTCTACATGCTCGAGACCTGCTGTCTCATGCTGCGTTTAGGGTAAAATGTCCTGGTTTCCTTTTCCAGCCACTAATGTTCCCGAATAAATAATAATGTTCCTCCTCCTAACAGCCTAAATTACTGACCGTTTTCTTTCCACAAATCCGATCCCAACAGTCTCTTATCTAGATATTAATTAGGAGATCTTTACACATGTCCTCTAAAAAAAATTAATAAATAAAAAAAGTCCATTTACGATTGTTGTCACTCATGAGCTTTTAATTCGCTCTATAGCTCACTTTGATCTCCCAAACCTAATTGTGCTGGAAATAAAGCCCTGACCACAGCAGATGGTACACAAATTGAGGTTAGAAGATAAGCCTAGATCGCAGATTTGTTTGTTCAGAGCTATAACAGGACGGATCTCGCCTTTTTACTGAAGGTAGAAAATACATCTGTGCCTCCCCGTAATAAGGATGGATAGAACATCATGGGAACCATAGAAAGTACGTGACAATAACAGAGACTCAGAAACATTTATTAAAATGACTCCAGCCCAAAAAAATGTGCACACGTTGCGGATTTACTGCGGATCTGCAAGCGTTTTTTTTCCGAGCAGAAACGCTGCAGATCCGCAAGTGATTTACAGTACAATGTAAATCAATGGAAAGAAAATGCTGTGCTAATGGTGCGGAAAATTCCGCACGGAAAATGCTGCAGATTAAAAGAAGGAACATGTCTTTTATTTGTGCGGATCTGCAGCATTTTGGACCCATTCCATTATAGAAATCCGCAGGGGTAAAAACGCATGAAATCCGCAATAAATCCGCACAAAATCCGCATAAAAAAACGCATCAAATCCACACCTGCGTTTTCTGCTAGGAGATGCAGAATCCGCACAAAAAATTCCAGAGGCAAATCTGCAACGTGTGCACATACCCTTAGGATTCAAGAGTAAATTGAAATGTATATAATTTCATAATAGTACAAGTGAAGAAAAGTAACTTTGTGAGCATATTTAAGAAATAGCTGCTTCCCTTCTTACTTATTGGACACCATTTCCTGCACTGACCGTTTACTTTCAAAGGCTTCTCAAATCTGTCTACAAATCTGTCTGCAGAAGAAGAAAAATTATAATTATACCTGAATATGGAGATGTGAAGGGGGAGAAGATGGAGAGAAACAAAAGCAGAAAGGTAATCCAAAATCAGTGCAACACACATGGTAGTGGATCCACTGTGCCGTGGACCGAGGAAGGCCTGGAGGGTCGTGACTAGGTGAGCACCTGACTCTTCGCTAAAGCCCCTGATGGTGTGGTTACATTTGGCTCCAGATGGACGCCAGGTGCTACTCCAGGACAGACCTTGGATACATGGCAGCTGACCCCCAAAGGAGTAGGAAGCTGGATCGGCAAGGAATGGATGGCACAACAGGCGATGAGCAGGTACTGGCAGAAACAGCTGGTATACAGGTGGACACTAGTGATGAGCGAGTGTACTCGTTGCTCGAACGTTCCCCAGCATGCTCGGGTGACCTCCGAGTATTTATGACTGCTCAGAGATTTAGTTTTCATCCCGGCAGCTGAATGATTTACAGCTACTAGCCAGGCTGAGTACATGTGGGGGTTGCCTGGTTGCTAGGGAATCCCCACATGTAATCAAGCAGGCTAGTAGCTGTAAATCATTCAGCTGCCAGGATGAAAACTAAATCTCCGAGCAGGCATAAATACTCAGAGGTCACCCGAGCATGCTGGGGAAAGTCCGAGCAACGAGTACACTCGCTCATCACTAGTGGACACGGCAGGTTCTGGTAGACACGGCTGTTATACAGGAGGACACGGCAGGTGCTGACAGACACGGCTGTTATACAGGTGGACACGGCAGGTTCTGGCAGACACGGCTGTTATACAGGTGGACACGGTAGGTGCTGGCAGACACAGCTGTTATACAGGTGGACACGGCAGGTTCTGGAAGACACGGCTGTTATACAGGTGGACACGGGAGGTTCTGGCAGACACGGCTGTTATACAGGTGGACACGGCAGGTTCTGGCAGACACGGCTGTTATACAGGTGGACACGGCAGGTTCTGGCAGACACGGCTGTTATACAGGTGGACACGGCAGGTGCTGGCAGACACTGCTGTTATACAGGTGGACACGGCAGGTGCTGGCAGACACGGCTGTTATACAGGTGGGTACGGCAGGTGCTGGCAGACACGGTAGGTGCTGGCAGACACAGCTGTTATACAGGTGGACTCGGCAGGTTCTGGCAGACTGCTGTTATACAGGTGGACACGGCAGGTGCTGGCAGACACGGCTGTTATACAGGTGGGTACGGCAGGTGCTGGCAGACACAGCTGTTTTACAGGTGGACTCGGCAGGTTCTGGCAGACATGGCTGGTACACAGACAGGCACAACAAGTTCTGGCGGACACAGCTGTTTTACAGACAGGCACAGCAAGTTCTGGCTGACCCCACTGGTATACAGGCAGGCAAGGCAGGTTCTGGAACTCACGGCTGGTATACCGGCAAGCAACAGGTGGAGGTGCCTTAAATAGTGTCTCCCAGGTATTGGTTGAGGACACTTTAGGACAATGTGTGCTGTCTGTTAAATAGACCAGGAGTGTGTACGCACCCTAAGCACAGTGCCCTGGGATCTCCCAGACGTGAACAGACCACGAAAGACCGCAACAGCAGGAGGAAGCGTGGGCCAAGGGAGGGGCAGTGAGTTGCCGTCCCTGCCGGACAACAGGGGGTGGGGATTTGTGCAGGGATGCCGCTGCCGCTACAATCAGGAGTGTAACAATCAGAGAAAAGTATAATCGAAAAAAACATCACCACTTCTGTATTTATCACCCACTCCTGGCTTTGGCTTACAAATACTGAGGTAAAATACTGACCAAATACTGAACGTGTGAACGTGGCTTTACAGTAAGAATATACAACTGTTATTAGCGCAAGGGAATAAATATTAAAAATGCAAGATATAAGTCATATAAATAGTGTATGTACACACACATGAGGCTTATTCTTATTCCTGACAGTGCAGTAACACTAATCATGTGCAAGATTTGCAAGTTCATGTACTATAGGGGACCACACACCACATTAGATAAAAGTTGGTTGAGCAGACCGCTTTTGTCTGGACCAGTGGAAAAAAAACGTGTAGGTGTATGGGGGTGTTATAACTTTCCCCAAGATGGCAGGTGTCTGAGGGAAGGGAAGAAGGAGGAATGGGCTTGTTGGATTTCTGCATAAGGCTACGTTCACATTTGCGTTGTGCGCCGCAGCGTCGGCGCCGCAGCGCACAACGCAAACAAAAACGCAGCAAAACGCATGCACAACGCTGCGTTTTGCGCCGCATGCGTCGTTTTTTTCATTGAATTTGGACGCAGCAAAAATGCAACTTGCTGCGTCCTCTGCGCCCCGACGCGGGCGCCGCAGCGACGCATGCGGCGCAAAACGCAAGTGCGCCGCATGTCCATGCGCCCCCATGTTAAATATAGGGGCGCATGACGCATGCGGCGCCGCTGCGGCGCCCGACGCTGCGGCGCTGGCCGCAAATGTGAACGTAGCCTAAGAAGGAATCTCCTTACCTCTGTAATTGTGACCATGTCCATTAGGATTGTTACACTTGCCAAAAATCTTTTTATTTTCCTCGTTGGTTAGAGAATTGCTGCAAGGTAGAAAGATGAAAAAAAACAGATGATCAAAAATCATGCATTTCAAATCACCAAGGTTACAGGGACCCTAATAGATTAGTAAAGCTGTCAGCAGAAACTGACCTATTGTTTAAATTATTTTTTATGTGTTATATGTCTTTTTTTAACATTTGGGAAGTTTTGTCTCCATATCACAATCTTTACTAAAAATATATATATATATATATATATATATATATATATATATATATATATATATATATATATATATATATATATATATATATTACATCCTGTAGATTGTGAGCACTAGCGGGCAGGGTCCTCTCTCCTCCTGTACCAGTTGTGACTTGTATTGTTCAAGATTATTGTACCTGTTTTTATTATGTATACCCCTCCTCACATGTAAAGCGCCATGGAATAAATGGCGCTATAATAATAAATAATAATAATAATAATTTAGTGATCTTGCAATTTTCACATTTGCCATTATGGCTTATCTAGACTTATACTTCCTGTCTTTTCAGGAACAGTTTTTAGCAGTTTCCTTATCATCAGAGGCATGATTATAATTACTGATAACTCCTCTGTGCACAGCTGATAACACAGGATCCACCAATCACATCCCCCATGTCACAGCTCCTCTGCTGCCCCTTCCTTCTCAATGACCTTTGCACCCGCTCATTATATACTTCAATATAAAAGATAGGGTCAGAGTCTGTTCATAACGACTATGTACATGCGTGATTTCCTGAAACAGGAAGTATGAGTTTATAAAAAAAAACAAAAAAAAAAACCAGTGGCCAGTGTGAAAATTGCAGGATTGCTAATTTTGTTTAATGCATGTAACACAAAAATCTAAAAAAAATGTCATTTTATTATTCTAGCTCCCCTTTAATTGCCTCTTTTAAATAACTGGACTCTTGTTAGAAGGGCAGGAATTTTCCAATGTCATCATGATACAATAACATTCTAGCTTCCCACCTCCACCACTAGGGGAGCTCCTTGACTTCAGTTGAAGTTGCACAAATCCATAGGTGGAAGCCCTCCTGCTAGTGGTGACTTCCAGTATTAACCGAACTCTATATGAGTTGGTTATTTATTTGTCCAGTTTCTTATTTGGCAATTTTTATTTTTTTTTCGTTTTTTTACAGGTTTAACAACAAAAATTAAAAATTGCATTAATAAAATATAATGCAGCCATAAGCCCTGATGTGAACACACTTAAAAAATACAAAAACACAAAGCAACAAAAGTTACAAAACTGCCACAAAAATAGGAGTTATTTCAAGAGTTAAATGACTCTAGGCCACTAATCTCACAATGAAGACACAAAGATAGTGGTGCCCTACATCTAATTCAGGTCACTCCAGCCTGGCCCACATGGGTCCTGGCATCAGTACTGGTATTAAAGCCAGTTTTTAAGGAGTTAAATAACCGTGGGACATTGGTCTTACAGTATCTGCACAGAACAGGAAGACCCACATTAAAATCAGTTTTCGTTTTTTTAAGGCTGACAAATAGTTATTGGGTACGGACCAAAAAATGCTGGTATCAAAGGGAGTACAATTTGTACTGATTTGAATAAGTTACTGGTTTGTTTTAAGAATTAAAGGGGTTGTCCGGTCTTAAGCTCCAAGTCATTTAACCCCTTGAAAACACCAGCTCAATTCAAATCTGTGAAAATTGTCTGCTTGCCCACTGCGATGCCAGGTCTCATGCCCAGAACCCATTTTCCAGGCTGGAGTGAACTAAACTGAAAGCAGGGCATCACTATCTGTGTATTGGTGGTGTGAGATCTGTGGCCCAAAGTCATTTAACAATTTAAAAACACTAGTTACTTATTCAGATTGTTAAAATCGAATGTCTGCCAACTTTGATGCCAATTCTGATGCCTGGAACCTATTTGGGCCAGCAGGGAGTGACCTGCACTTGATGTGGGGCATCATTGTCTATATAATGGTGGTGTGAGATCGGTGGCCCAAGCTCATTTAACCCCTTCAAAACACCAATTACTTATTCAAATCTAAAAAAAATGACTATTTGCTCACTTTGTTGCCAGTTATCATACCCAGAACCCATTTGAGCGAGGCTGGAGAGAATTTGATGCGCGGTATTACTTTTTGTGTATTAGTGTTGTAAGATCAGTGGCTAAAAGTCATTTAACGCATGAAAAACGCCAGTTACTTATTAAAATCTGGGAAATTGTGCTATTTGCCCACTTTGGTGCCAGTTCTCCTGCCCCAAAACCATTTAGACCAGCCTGGAATATGAACTGTATATGACCATGTTATATGGTCGCGTCCCAGCCCGTTACAGTGCAGTATATTATATGACTATATATATTACTCTTTCTCTCTATATATATATACACTAGATGGTGGCCCGATTCTAATGCATCGGGTATTCTAGAATATGTATGTAATTTATTTATGAAGATTTAAGAATAATGCAATGAATACACTGGTGCCAATTCGCGGCCAGACTGCGCCTGACGCTGATTAGTCGCGGCCGGCCGGGCGTGACCAATCAGCGATGCATGGTTCAAATCCCACGCCAATTCGCTGCCGGACTGCGCCTGTCGACGCGGGATTTCCGTTACAGACAAACAGACAGAATTAGACGATTATATAATAGATGGACAGTCCCAGCCCATTACATTGCAGTATATTGTATGGCTATATACACTGCTTAAAAAAAAAATACAGTAGGGAACACTTACACAACAGAATATAACTCCAAGTAAATCAAACTTCTGTGAAATCAAACTGTCCACTTAGGAAGCAACACTGTTTGACAATCAATTTCACATGCTGTTGTGCAAATGGAATAGACAACAGATGGAAATTATTGACAATTATCAAGACACACTCAATAAAGGAGTCGTTCTGCAAGTTGGGACCACAGACCATATCTCAGTACCAATGCTTTCTCGCTGATGTTTTGGTCACTTTTGAATGTTGGCTGTGCTTTCACACTCATGGTAGCATGAGATGGACTCTACAACCCACACAAGTGGCTCAGGTAGTGCAGCTCATCCAGGATGGCACATCAATGCGAGCTGTGGCAAGGTTTGCTGTGTCTGTCAGCGTAGTGTCCAGAGGCTGGAGGCGCTACCAGGAGACAGGCCAGTACACCAGGAGACATGAAGGGGGCCGTAGGAGGGCAACAACCCAGCAGCAGGACCGCTACCTCAGCCTTTGTGCAAGGAGGAACAGGAGGAGCACTGCCAGAGCCCTGCAAAATGATCTCCAGCAGGTCACAAATGTGCATGTGTCTGCACAAATGGTGCAGTGCCCAACGTCCACAGATGGGGGTTGTGCTCATAGCCCAACACTGTGCAGGATGCTTGGCATTTGCCACAGAACACCAGGATTGGCAAATTCACTACCGGCGCCCTGTGCTCATCACAGATGAAAGCAGGTTCACACTGAGCACATGTGACAGAGTCTGGAGACGCCATGGAGAGCGATCTGCTGCCTGCAACATCCTTCAGCATGACCGTTTTTTTGGCAGTGGGTCAGTAATGGTGTGGGGTGGCATTTCTTTGAAGGGCCGCACAGCCCTCCATGTGTTCGCCAGAGGTAGCCTGACTGCCATTAGGTACCGAGATGAGATCCTCAGACCCCTTGTGAGACCATATGCTGGTGCGGTTGGCCCTGGGTTCCTCCTAATGCAGGACAATGCCAGACCTCATGTGGCTGGATTGTGTCAGCAGTTCCTGCAAGATAAAGACATTGAAGCTATGGACTGGCCCGCCCATTCCCCAGACCTGAATCCGATTAAACACATCTGGGACATCATGTCTCGCACCATCCACCAACGTCACGTTGCACCACAGACTGTCCAGGAGATGGCGGATGCTTTAGTCCAGGTCTGGGAGGAGATCCCTCAGGAGACCATCTGCCGCCTCATCAGGAACATGCCCAGGAGTTGTAGGGAGATCAGGCACGCGGAGGCCACACACACTACTGAGCATCATTTCCTTGTCTTGAGGCATTTCCACGAAAGTTGGATCAGCCTGTAACTTCATTTTCCACTTTCATTTTGAGCATCATTCCAACTCCAGACCTCCGTGGGATATTAGTTGTGATTTAAGTTGATAATTTTTAGGATGTGGGATTTTAGTGTTCCCTTTAATTTTTTGAGCAGTGTATTACTTTACATATATATATGGCCGGTCCCAGCCCGTTACATTGCAGTATATTATATGACTATATATAATACTCTAGATATAAGTGTGACGCCCCAGGGTCCTGGTCGTCACAGTGGCATTGCTTTCCTCACGGGGAGAGTGATGTCACACGTGGAAGCCATGAAGGATAACTCTCACCAAGTAACACAAACATGCAACATGTTCACACTCCAGGGGGAGCTTTTGATCCTTTCTCTAGGTGACTCCCCTGCATATAGATATATATTGTGGTTTGGAGGGAAAGTTAGTCAGATAGTGCCAGAGAGCAGACTGGAGCAGTCTGAGGCAGGAAGAACGTATGAGGAGCTGTGCAGCCACGAGAAAGTGCTGCAGCTCCTGGACAGAGATAATACCGAAAGCCGAACAGATTTGCAGTGAGTGTGTAGAAGAGTGAAGCACAGGAGAAGGAACACCAGTGGAGCAGAGCAGTGAATTAGCTACCTCCCTGGCTGGTGCAGATTACCGGTAGCCGGAACACCAAGGTTGTGAGGGACTCTAAGACTGACAGCAGAAACCGGCAGGACAGCTGGATTACATATCACCTGTCCGCCCTAACACCCAGGAGGCACAGTGACACATAGAGCCCGGGTCATGATAGAGATCCTGTAAAAAAGGCTCAAGTCACCTGCCATACGGGTTTATGTCCCACCTTTATGGAGGACAGAGAGAACTGTGAGGACCTTATCTGAAGCCATAGGCAATAAGGGACTACAATACCACCGCGCTATGAGGAAGGCTTTTAACTCCACCTGGTAAAGGGGACTCTGGATTCGCTTCCAAGCCGGCCGGACCCTGCCTGCCCTGTGATCTGGTGCCCTGGACTGCGGTTGCCTGAAGTCTTCAGTAAATAAGGTAAACAGACTGCAAACCTGTGTCCTCTTTCTTTATTGCACCTTCCATCATCTTCCATCTACACACCGGGAGCCCTGGGGATATAATTCACCAGTGGGAAGTTATACCATCTAGCTGCCATAACATCACCCCAGAGGACCCCTTAAAGCAGCGTCAGTCCACACTGACCGAATACTACAGGTGGCGTCACGAACATAAACTTTATTCAATTTCCCCTTTGACATTGGCGCCCAGGGCCACGGACCTGGTCGCCACTGTGACTTCCCCTGTGAACACCGGACCCGGTACCAGGTACCCCACGGCCCTGGCGGGCGACTCATATGGCTGTGTCCCAGCCCGTTACATTGTAGTACATTATATGACTACATAGATATATACCGGTCCCAGCCCATTACATTGCAGTATATTATATGACTAGATATATACCGGTCCCAGTCCGTTACATTGCAGTATATTATATGACTAGATAGATATATACCGGTCCCAGCCCGTTACATTGCAGTATATTATATGACTAGATAGATATATACCGGTCCCAGCCCGTTACATTGTAGTACATTATATGACTACATAGATATATACCGGTCCCAGCCCATTACATTGCAGTATATTATATGACTAGATATATACCGGTCCCAGTCCGTTACATTGCAGTATATTATATGACTAGATAGATATATACCGGTCCCAGCCCGTTACATTGCAGTATATTATATGAGTAGATAGATATATACCGGTCCCAGCCCGTTACATTGCAGTATATTCTATGACGGGTTAATGACTGCTGTTAGCAAAATAGAATGTGTTAACAAAAATTTATTCTGCACACAAAAACCACAAAACAAATAGATAGAAATGTAATTATTAAAAGGCAAAAACTAAGCAAATAGAAGCATTTCACAACATATATTAGCTTTGTTATACTGAGAATGTCTTTGTTGCCTATATTAACCAATCAGAGCTCAGGTTAATTAACTGTAGCAAAATAGAAGCTGAGCTGTGATTGGTTGCTATTGGCAGCCTGATAAATCCCCAGCCAACAGGAAGCCCTCCCCCCTGGCAGTATATATTAGCTCACACATACACATAATAGACAGGTCATGTGACTGACAGCTGCCGTATTTCCTATATGGTACATTTGTTGCTCTTGTAGTTTGCTTATTAATCAGATTTTTATTTTTGAAGGACAATACCAGACTTGTGTGTGTTTTAGGGCGAGTTTTATGTGTCAAGTTGTGTGTGTTGAGTTGCGTGTGGCGACATGCATGTAGCGACTTTTGTGAGATGAGTTTTGTGTGGCGACATGCGTGTAGCAACATTTTGTGTGTTGAGTTGCATGTGACAGGTTAGTGTAGCAAGTTGTGTGCAGCAAGATTTGTGCATGGCGAGTTTTGCGCGTGGCGAGTTTTATGTGTGGTGCATTTTGAGTATGTGCAAGTTTTGTGTGAGGCAACTTTTGCATGTGGTGCAACTTTTGTACATGTGGCAATTTTTCTGTGTGTGCAAGTTTTGCATGAGGTGAGTTTTCCATGAGGTGAGTTTTGCACGTGTGGCGAGTTTTGCGTGAGCCTAGTTTTGCATATGGCGAGTTTTGCATGTAGCGAGTTTTGAGTGGTGACTTTTGTGTTTCGACTTTTATGTGGCGAGGTTGGTGTGTGTGTGTGGTGAAATGTGTGCTGAGGGTGGTATATGTGTTCAAGCACGTGGTAGTGTGTGGCGCATTTTGTGTTTGTGTTCATATCCCCGTGTGTGGTGAGTATCCCATGTCGGGGCCCCACCTTAGCAACTGTACGGTATATACTCTTTGTCGCCATCGCTCTCATTCTTTAAGTCCTCATTGTTCACATCTGGCAGCTGTCAATTTTCCTCCAACACTTTTCCCTTCACTTTTTCCCCATTATGTAGATAGGAGCAAAATTGTTTGGTGAATTGGAACGCGCGGGGTTAAAATTTCACCTCACAACATAGCCTATGACGCTCTCGGGGTCCAGACGTGTGACTGTGCAAAATTTTGTGGCTGTAGCTGCGACGGTACAGATGCCAATCCCGGACATACACACATACATACATACACACATTCAGCTTTATATATTAGATATACCTGTATGTAATCTCCTGTATATAGTATATACCTGTGTGTCATCTCACCTATATATAGTATATATCTGTGTGTCATCTCCTGTATATAGTATATACCTGTATGTCATCTCCTCCTATACATAGCATATACCTGTGTCATCTCCTCCTGTATATACTATATACCTGTAGGTAATCTGCTCCTGTATATAGTATATACCTGTGTGTCATCTCCTCCTGTATATAGTATATACCTGTATGTCATCTCCTCCTGTATGTAGTATGTACCTGTATGTCATCTCCTCCTCTATATAGTATATACCTGTGTGTCATCTCTCCTGTATATAGTATATATCTGTGTGTCATCTCCTCCTGTATATAGTATATACCTGTGTGTCATCTCCCCTGTAAATAGTATATACCTGTGTGTCATCTCCTGTATATAGTATATAGCTGTATGCCATCTCCTCCTGTATTAGCCCTTGTTCACACGTTATTTGGTCAGTATTTTTACCTCAGTATTTGTAAGCTAAAATGGCAGCCTGATAAATCCCCAGCCAACAGTAAGCCCACCCCCTGGCAGTATATATTAGCTCACACATACACATAACAGACTGGTCATGTGACTGACAGCTGCCGGATTCCTATATGGTACATTTGTTGCTCTTGTAGTTTGTCTGCTTATTAATCAGATTTTTATTTTTGAAGGATACCAGACTTGTGTGTGTTTTAGGGCGAGTTTCGTGTGTCAAGTTGTGTGTGTTGAGTTGCGTGTGGCGACATGCATGTAGGGACTTTTGTGAGATGAGTTTTGTGTGGCGACATGCGTGTAGCAACTTTTTGTGTGTCGAGTTGCATGTGACAGGTTAGTGTAGCAAGTTGTGTGCAGCAAGTTTTGCGCATGGCGAGTTTTGCGCGTGGCGAGTTTTATGTGTGGTGCCTTTTGAGTATGTGCAAGTTTTGTGTGAGGCAACTTTTGCATGTGTTGCAACTTTTGTGCATGTGGCAATTTTTCTGCGTGTGGCAATTTTTCTGCGTGTGCAAGTTTTGCGTGTGGCGAGTTTTGCACGTGTGGCGAGTTTTGCATGTGGAGAGTTTTGCGCGTGGCGAGTTTTGAGCGGCGACTTTTGTGTTTCTACTTTTATGTGGCGAGGTTGGTGTATGTGTGGTGAAATGTGCACTGAGGGTGGTATATGTGTTCGAGCACGTGGTAGTGTGTGGCGCATTTTGTGTGTGTGTTCATATCCCCGTGGTGGTGTGATTATCCCATGTTGGGGCCCCACCTTAGCAACTGTACAGTATATACTCTTTGGTGCCATCGCTGTCATTCTTTAAGTCCCCCTTGTTCACATCTGGCAGCTGTTAATTTGCCTCCAACACTTTTCCTTTCATTTTTTCCCCATTATGTAGATAGGGGCAAAATTGTTTGGTGACTTGGAAAGCGCGGGGTTAAAATTTCACCTCACAATATAGCTTTGACGCTCTCAGGGTCCAGACGTGTGACTGTGCAAAATTTTGTGCCTGTAGCTGCGACGCCTCCAACACTTTTCCTTTCACTTTTTCCCCATTATGTAGATAGGGGCAAAATTGTTTGGTGAATTGGAAAGCGCGGGGTTAAAATTTCACCTCACAACATAGCCTATGACGCTCTCGGGGTCCAGACGTGTGACTGTGCAAAATTTTGTGGCTGTAGCTGCTACGGTTCAGATGCCAATCCCAGACATACATACATACATACATACATACACACACACACACATTCAGCTTTATATATTAGATATATATATATAGCCGGTCCCGGCCCGTTACATTGCAGTATATTATATGACTAGATATATATATATATATATATATATATATATATATATATATAGCCGGTCCAGGCCCGTTACATTGCAGTATATTATATGAGTAGATAGATATATACCGGTCCCGGCCCGTTACATTGCAGTATATTCTATGACTATAGATATATACCGGTCCCGGCCCGTTACATTGCAGTATATTATATGACATGACTATAGATATATACCGGTCCCGGCCCGTTACATTGCAGTATATTATATGAGTAGATAGATATATACCGGTCCCGGCCCGTTACATTGCAGTATATTATATGACTATAGATATATACCGGTCCCGGCCCGTTACATTGCAGTATATTCTATGACTATAGATATATACTGGTCCCGGCCCGTTACATTGCAGTATATTATATGACTAGATATATACCGGTCCCAGCCCGTTACACTGCAGTATATTATATGACTAGATATATATATACCGGTCCCAGCCCGTTACATTGCAGTATATTATATGACATGACTATAGATATATACCGGTCCCGGCCCGTTACATTGCAGTATATTATATGACTATATATATATATGGCCGGTCCCGGCCCGTTACATTGCAGTATATTATATGACTAGATATATATATATATATATATATATATATATATATATATATATATATATATATATATATATATATATATAGCCGGTCCAGGCCCGTTACATTGCAGTATATTATATGAGTAGATAGATATATACCGGTCCCGGCCCGTTACATTGCAGTATATTCTATGACTATAGATATATACCGGTCCCGGCCCGTTACATTGCAGTATATTATATGACATGACTATAGATATATACCGGTCCCGGCCCGTTACATTGCAGTATATTATATGAGTAGATAGATATATACCGGTCCCGGCCCGTTACATTGCAGTATATTATATGACTATAGATATATACCGGTCCCGGCCCGTTACATTGCAGTATATTCTATGACTATAGATATATACTGGTCCCGGCCCGTTACATTGCAGTATATTATATGACTAGATATATACCGGTCCCAGCCCGTTACACTGCAGTATATTATATGACTAGATATATATATACCGGTCCCAGCCCGTTACATTGCAGTATATTATATGACATGACTATAGATATATACCGGTCCCGGCCCGTTACATTGCAGTATATTATATGAGTAGATAGATATATACCGGTCCCGGCCCGTTACATTGCAGTATATTATATGAGTAGATAGATATATACCGGTCCCGGCCCGTTACATTGCAGTATATTATATGACTATAGATATATACCGGTCCCAGCCCGTTACATTGCAGTATATTCTATGACTATAGATATACACCGGTCCCAGCCCGTTACATTGCAGTATATTCTATGACTAGATAGATAGATAGATATATATGGCCGGTCCCGGCCCGTTACATTGCAGTATATTCTATGAGTAGATAGATATATACCGGTCCCGGCCCGTTACATTGCAGTATATTCTATGAGTAGATAGATATATACCGGTCCCGGCCCGTTACATTGCAGTATATTATATGAGTAGATAGATATATACCGGTCCCGGCCCGTTACATTGCAGTATATTATATGACATGACTATAGATATATACCGGTCCCGGCCCGTTACATTGCAGTATATTATATGACATGACTATAGATATATACCGGTCCCGGCCCATTACATTGCAGTATATTATATGACATGACTATAGATATATACCGGTCCCGGCCCGTTACATTGCAGTATATTCTATGAGTAGATAGATATATACCGGTCCCGGCCCGTTACATTGCAGTATATTCTATGAGTAGATAGATATATACCGGTCCCGGCCCGTTACATTGCAGTATATTCTATGACTAGATAGATATATACCGGTCCCGGCCCGTTACATTGCAGTATATTCTATGACTACATAGATATATACCGGTCCCGGCCCGTTACATTGCAGTATATTCTATGAGTAGATAGATATATACCGGTCCCGGCCCGTTACATTGCAGTATATTCTATGACTACATAGATATATACCGGTCCCGGCCCGTTACATTGCAGTATATTCTATGAGTAGATAGATATATACCGGTCCCGGCCCGTTACATTGCAGTATATTCTATGACTAGATAGATAGATAGATATATATGGCCGGTCCCAGCCCGTTACATTGCAGTATATACATCCGCACTCAGGGCCGCACTGTATGGAGGACGACTCCGCTCTGTGCCGGGGCCCCGGCGGCCCCAGAGGTGATGGCAGCGGGCGCAGGGCACGGGCAGGACTGCGGGGCGCACAGCTCGGAGCTCACTCACCAGTGCAGCCGGTGGCAGGCGCTGAAGGAGGCGGTGCGGGAGATCTGGATGACCCGGGGCCGCTCTCCGGTGCTGTCTCCGTTCTGCATGCTGAGGCTGACGGTCCGGGATCGGCGCTGCTCCTCCGCAGTCCCCGGGATATGAGGGGCAGGCGGGGCGCACGTCAGGGGATTGGCAGCAGCGCCGAACGCGGATTGGGTCCCAGCAGCTTCTTCCCATTGAGGTCAGTGTTAACACCGTCCATGCCAGGGGAGGGCGAGAGGGACCCGAGCCATGGAGGGTGAGGGGGCTTCACTGAGCGGGTCTCCAGGCTTAACAACATGCTGGGAGTTGTAGCTCAGATGCTTAGCCTGCATGCTGAAGAATTAAGATGCTGACTGCTTTACCAAGACTTAAATCTACATACTACAGGAATACACTGCCCATATCATACCGCCATAAAGTGCTCACAGAATGCCAATACGTGCCCACATAATACCACTATACGGTACCCAAATAATACTGATATAAAGTGCTTATAGAATGTCACTAACTGTGCACACATAATACTACTATAGAGTGCCCATATAATAGTGATATAAAGGGCTCATATAGTGCCTCCAATAACTGCCTACATAATACCGCCATAAAGTGCACACAAAATGCCAACAATAAGTGTCTACAGAATACTGCTACACAGTGCCCATATAACACTGATGTAAAGTGTTCATAGAATACCTCTAATCAATAGTTGCTCACAGAATGCCACATGTGCCCACGTAATTCCACTATAAAAAGACCCTACAATATTGCCATACAGTGTTCATAGTGTACTACTGTAGAGTGCCCACACAATACTGCCACATAGTGCTCATAGAATGCTACCAATAAGTGCTCACATAATACCACTATTCAGAGTCCTCATAATATCTTCATATAGTGATTATAGAATACCACCGAACTAGCACAGAGGACTTATAAAATAGTGTCAAAATGACTAGAGAACACAGCAAAAAGGTGCCCACATAATTCTGCCTACAGGTACCCACATAATACTGTCTATAAGTGCCCACATAATCCTACCTTTAGGTACCCATATAATACTGCCAATAAGTGCCCACATAATCCTACCTTTAGGTACTCACATAATGGTGCCTATAAGTGCCCACATGATCCTATAGGTACCCACATAATACTGCCTACAAGTGCCCACATAATGCTGACTATAAGTGCCCACATAATCCTACCTATAGGTGCCCACATAATACTGCCTGTAAGTGCCTATATAAAGCTGCCTATAAGTGCCCACATATTGCTGCCTGTAAGTGCCTATATAAAGCTGCCTATAAGTGCCCACATAATGCAGCCTATAAGTACCCATATAACACTGCCTATAAGTGCCTATATAAAGCTGCCTATAAGTGCCCACATAATGCAGCCTATAAGTACCCATATAACACTGCCTATAAGTACCCATATAACACTGCCTATAAGTCCCCACATATTGCTGCCTATAAGTGCCCACATAATACTGCCTATGTGCCCACATATTGCTGCCTATGTGGTGACATCACTTAATTGTGCCGCCTGCATTGGGACAGAGACTGCAGAGATGAGGAGTGGATTATCACAGCACATGGGAGTGGGGTTAGGTGAGTATTCATGCATTTTATGTTTGGCCAGACACTTATCCCCTTCAAGACCTTGCCCTTTTTCGGTTTCGCGTTTTTGTTTTTCACTCCCCTTCTTCCCAGAGCCATAACTTTTTTTTTTTGTCTGTCAATTTGGCCATGTGAGGGCTTATTTTTTGCGGGACGAGTTGTACTTTTGAACGACACCATTGGTTTTACCATGTCGTGTACTAGAAAATGGGAAAAAAATTCCAAGTGCGGTGAAATTGCAAAAAAGTGCAATCCCACACTTGTTTTTGTTTGGCTTTTTTGCTAGGTTCACTAAATGCTAAAACTGACCTGCCATTATGATTCTCCAGGTCATTACGAGTTCATAGACACCAAATATGTCTAGGTTATGTTTTATCTAAGTGGTGAAAAAAAAATGCCAAACTTTGCTAAAAAAAAAAAAAAATTGCGCCATTTTCCGATACCCGTAGCGTCTCCATTTTTCATGATCTGGAGTCGGTTGAGGGCTTTTTTTTTGTGCGCAGAGCTGACGTTTATAATGATGCCATTTTGGTGCAGATACGTTCTTTTGATTGCCCTCCTTATTACATTTTAATGCAATGTCGCAGCGACCAAAAAAACGTAATTCTGGCAGTTTCAAATTTTTTTCTCGCTATGCCATTTAGCGATCAGGGTAATCTTTTTTTTTATTGATAGATCGGGCGATTCTGAATGCGGCGATACCAAATATGTGTAGGTTTGATTTTTTTTTTATTGTTTTATTTTGAATGGGGCGAAAGGGGGGTGATTTAAACTTTTATATTTTTTTATTTTTTTCATATTTTTTAAAACATTTTTTTAACTTTTTTCCATGCTTCAATAGCCTCCATGGGAGGCTAGAAGCTGGCATAGCCTGATCGGCTCTGCTACATAGGAGCGATGCTCAGATCGCCTCTATGTAGTAAATTTACTGCATTGCTATGAGCGCCGACCACAGGGTGGCGCTCACAGCAATCCGGCATCAACAACCATAGAGGTCTCAAGGAGACCTCTGGTTGTTATGCCGACGCATTGCTGACCCCCAATCATGTGACGGGCGTCAGCAATGCGCTCATTTCTGACCCGATGGCCAGAAGTGGTAGTTAAATGCCGCTGTCAGCGTTTGAAAGCGGCATTTAACTAGTTAATAGCGGCGGGTGGATCGCAATTCCACCTGCCGCTATTGCGGGCACATGTCAGCTGTTCAAAATAGCTAACATGTCCCGGCTTTCATGCGGGCTCACCGCCGGAGCCCACATCAAAGCAGGGGATCCGATCTCCGCAGTAATAGTACGGCAAAGGTTGGGGTATTAGAAACACAAGCTTCAGAGCAGAAAACAATTGCTTAACCCCTTAATCCCATATGACATACTATCCCCATATGACATACTTAATTCCCAGTGACGGGATAGTACGTCCAGCGCGATAAGCCGCGCTCACTGGGAGAGCGCGGCCGATCGCGGCCGGGTCTCAGCTGCCTATCGCAGCTGACATCCGGCATAATGTGCGGTCCGTGACCGCTCCTGGCACATTAACCCCCGGCACACTGCGATCAAGGATGATCGCAGCGTTCCGGCGGTACAGGGAAGCATCGCCCAGGGAGGGGGCTCCCTGCGTGCTTCCCTGAGACCCTTGGAGCAACGCGATGTCATTGCGTTGGTCCAAGGGTCTCCTACCTACTCCTCCCTGCAGGCCCCGGATCCAATATGGCCGCGGAGGGGGCCTTCCGGGTCCTGCAGGAAGGTGGCTTGCAAGCGCCTGCTCAGGGCAGGCGCCGGGAAGCCTCCAGGAGTGCGCGTCAGATCGCTGATCTAACACAGTGCACTACAAAGTGTCAGATCATCGATCTGACCCTATAACATGATGCCTTCCCCCCCGGGGCAATGTAGTAAAGTTAAAAAAAAAATATTCACATATGTAAAAAAAAAAAAAAATTCCTAAATAAAGAAAAAAATAATATTGTTCCAATAAATACATTTCTTTAAAAAAAAAAACTATATAAGTACACATATTTAGTATCGCCGCGTCCGTAATGACCCGACCTATAAAACTGTCCCACTAGTTAACCCCTTCAGTGAACACCCTAAAAAAAACGAGGAAAAAAACAACGCTATATTGTCATACCGCCGAACAAAAAGTGGAATAACACGCGATCAAAAATACGGATATAAATAACCATAGTACCGCTGAAAACATCATCTTGTCCCAAAAAACGAGCCGCCCATACAGCATCATCAGCAGAAAAATAAAAAAGTTATAGTCCTCAGAATAAAGCGATGCAAAAATAATTATTTTTTATATAAAATAGTTTTTATCGTATAAAAGCGCCAAAACATAAAAAAAATATAAATGACGTATCGCTGTAATTGTTCTGACCAGAAGAATAAAACTGCTTTATCAATTTTACAAAACGTTTAACGGTATAAACGCCCCCCCAAAAAAAAAAAAAAAAAGAAATTCATGAATAGCTGGTTTTTGGTCATTCTGCCTCACAAAAATCGGATTAAAAAGCGATCAAAAAATTTCACATGCCCAAAAATGGTACCAATTAAAACGTCAACTCGTCCCACAAAAAACAAGACCTCACATGACTCTGTGGACCAAATTATAGCTCTCAAAATGTGGAGACGCAAAAACTATTTTTCGCAATAAAAAGCATCTTTTAGTGTGTGACAGCTGCCAATCATAAAAATCAGCTAAAAAACCCGCTATAAAAGTAAATCAAACCCCCCTTCATCACTCCCTTAGTTAGGGAAAAATAATAATATTTAAAAAATGTATTTATTTCCATTTTCCCATTAGGGTTAGGGCTAGGGTTAGGGTTGGGGCTAGGGTTAGAGTTAGGGCTATGGTTAGAGTTAGGGTTAGGGCTAGGGTTAGGGTTGGGGCTAGGGTTGGGGCTAGGGTTAGGGCTAGGTTTAGGGTTAGGGTTGGGGCTAGGGTTAGCGTTGGGGTTAGGGCTACAGTTAGGGTTGGGGCTAAAGTTAGGGTTAGGGTTTGGATGACATTTACGGTTGGGATTAGGGTTAGGGGTGTGTTGGAGTTAGGGGTGTGGTTAGGGTTGGGATTAGGGTTAGGGGTGTGTTGGGGTTAGGGGTATGTTGAGGTTAGGGGTGTGGTTGGGATTAAGGGTTAGGGGCATGTTCGGGTTAGGGGTGTGGTTAGGGTTATGGTTAGAGTTGGGATTAGGGTTAGGGGTGTGTTTGGGTTAGGGTTTCAGTTAGAATTGGGGGGGTTTCCACTGTTTAGGCACATCAAGGGCTCTCCAAACGCGACATGGTGTCCGATCTCAATTCCAGCCAATTCTGCGTTGAAAAAGTAAAACAGTGCTCCTTACGTTCCGAGCTCTCCCGTGTGCCCAAACAGGGGTTTAGCCCAATATATGGGGTATCAGCGTACTCAGGACAAATTAGACAACAACTTTTGGGGTCCAATTTCTCTTGTTATCCTTGGGAAAATAAAAATTTGGGGGGGCTAAAAAACATTTTTGTGGGAAAAAAATGATGTTTTATTTTCACGGCTGTTAGGACTAGCGGAACGCACCGAATGAATATAGAGATTTTATTATAATAGATGCGTTCGCAGCCCGGGGTCCTCCGTGCAGGCGCACCTGCTGCTAGCAAACGGCGGAACTACATGGCGGTATGAGCTAACTCTGTTACTTCACAGAGTAGCCGTGAACTCAAAGCACTGCGCCCTGTTAGACTTCACAGTGGCACAGGCTAACTACCCAAACGAAAGCAGTCAGTGGTCATGCACACACACAAAACTAGCCAGAGGTGCCAGCGTTCTAGGGGCTTATTTCAGCCAGGTCCCTGAATACACAAACACACAAACTCCTCGCCGGAGGTGCCAGCATTCTAGGGGCTTATTTCAGCCGGGTCCCTGAACACAATCATACATGACCACACTGGCACAAAGTACATAACTTAGAACAATACTAGCGCATGGCCGTGCGGCCATGCGAGCCTTAAATAGTTGCAGCACATACAGGACCTTCCTAGAAGGACCAATGAGAGGCTGCCACAGAGCGTGAGCACCTACAGGACCTTCCTGAAGGGCCAATGGCCTAATCTGCTATATCTGATCACGTGACCCTCGATCTCCACTGAGAGATCTCACTCTGGGCATGCTCAGAACGAGAAAAGCAGGACTTAGTCCCAGAAGCGTCTGCTCACCGCTGCCCAGCACCCCCTCCAATGGCAGAAGCAGGGAAAGCAGCAGTAACTCTTTGCACAGAGCCAGACCGAGCGAGACGCTGGGACCGACGTCTCCGCTGAGCAGGCTCCACTGTGGCAGGAGAAGAATGGGAGACCGCAGCGGAGATGGACCGAGATTCCCCCTGTGCAGAGATGGGAACTTGACCCCTAACAACGGCTCTGCGTTATAAACTGTAGTGAAACACTTGGGGGTTCAAAGTTCTCACAACACATCTAGATAAGTTCCTTGGGGGGTCTAGTTTCCAATATGGGGTCACTTGTGGGGGTTTCTACTGTTTAGGTATATTAGGGGCTCTGCAGATGCAATGTGACGCCTGCAGACAATTCCATCTAAGTCTGCATTCTAAACGGCGCTCCTTCCCTTCCGAGCTCTGCCATGTGCCCAAACGGTGGTTCCCCCCCACATATTGGGTATCAGCGTACTCAGGACAAATTTCACAACAACTTTTGAAGTGCAATTTCTTCTCTTACCCTGTGGCGAAAAGATCATTTTTGTGAAAAAATATGATTTTTTATTTTTTACGGCTCTGCATTATAAACTTCTGTGAAGCACTTGGTGGTTCAAACTGCTCACCACACATCTAGATAAGTTCCTTAGGGGGTCTACTTTCCAAAATGGTGCCACTTGTGGGGGTTTCAATGTTTAGGCGCATCAGGGGCTCTCCAAACGCAACATGGTGTCCCATCTCAATTCCAGTCAATTTTACATTGAAAAGTCAAATGGAGCTCCTTCCCTTCCGAGCTCTGCCATGCGCCCAAACAGTGGTTTACCCCCCACATATGGGGTATCGGCGTACTCAGGACAAATTGTACAACAACTTTTGGGGTCCAGTTGCTTCTCTTACCCTTGTGAAAATAAATAATTTGGGGCGAAAAGATCATTTTTGTGAAAAAATATGATTTTTTATTTTTACAGCTCTGCATTATAAACTTCTGTGAAGCACTTGGTGGGTCAAAGTGCTCACCACACATCTAGATAAGTTCCTTAGGGGGTCTACTTTCCAAAATTGTGTCACGTGTGGGGGGTTTCAATGATTAGGCACATTAGGGTCTCTCCAAACGCAACATGGCGTCCCATCTCAATTTCAGTCAATTTTGCATTGAAAAGTCAAACGGCGCTCCTTCGCTTCCAAGCCTCCTTCCCTGCCATGTGCCCAAACAGAGGTTTACCCCCACATATGGGGTATTGGCGTACTCAGGACAAATTGTACAACAACTTTTGGGGTCCATTTTCTCCTGTTACCCTTGGTAAAATAAAACAAATTAGAGCTGAAATAAATTTTTTGTGAAAAAAAGTTAAATGTTAATGTTTTTTTTCAACATTCCAAAAATTCCTGTGAAACACCTGAAGGGTTAATAAACTTCTTGATTGTGGTTTTGAGCATCTTGAGGGGTGCAGTTTTTAGAATGGTGTCACACTTGGTTAATTTTTATCATATAGACCCCTCAAAATGACTTCAAATGTGATGTGGTCCCTAAATAAAATGGTGTTGTAAAAATGAGAAATTGCTGGTCAACTTTTAACCCTTATAACTCCCTAACAAAAAAAAATTTTGGTTCCAAAATTGTGCTGATGTAAAATAAACATGTGGGAAATGTTACTTATTAAGTATTTTGTGTGACATATCTCTGTGATTTAAGGGCATAAAAATTCAAAGTTGGAAAATTGCGAAATTTAAAACATTTTCGCCAAATTTCCATGTTTTTCATAAATAAACGCAAGTAATACCAAAGAAATTTTACCACTATCATGAAGTACAATATGTCACGAGAAAGCAATGTCAGAATCATCAGGATCCATTGAAGTGTGCCAGAGTTATAACCTCATAAAGGGACAGTGGTCAGAATTGTAAAATTTGACCCGGTCATTAACATGCAAACCACCCTTGGGGCTTAAGGGGTTAATTACTTATTCCCCTTAATTCACAAGGTAGGGGTGCTACAGTAGCACGGGACTCTCTCAAATAGCCATTCAACACAAGAAACAAAGAGCACAAAAAGTCCTAAATAAAATCAAAATCATAATTCATTCAAATTTACATGTAGACAGCACAAAGTAACCACAGAAAAAATCTGTAAACAAAGTGGAATAACTGATATCACAGGTGTAACATCCAGAAACCGCATATATTAAAGTGGATGGGAGGACAGAAAAAACACCACATCAGAAAGTGCCGGTACAATTAGTATGAAGTACAGTCACACTAGACAAAGTTATCCCTGGTAGGAAATATTATACTGCTCAAAAAAGTAGATAAATGCAGCTTCTAAAACAGTATATACAAAAACACAGTATCAAAATGTAAATGCTGCAAATAAGAGAAAGTTGGAAGGCAGAATGACAACCCGACCAGTCACGGTGACAAACAGCAAAGAATTAAGTGTGTATCACTTTAAAACCCATTCACATTTCTGAGGGTGCCAAATAGTGCCCTTACCCATAGTCTCCACTGCGGTCAACTGAGTAGTATGACAGCCCCCCCGAGGAAGCCCACGCGAAACGCGCGTTGGGGCTGCACTAATCAGTTGAATTGTTTTTAAAGTGATACACACTTAATTCTTTGCTGTTTTTCACCATGACTAGTCAGGTTGTCATTCAGCCATATCCTCCTTCTTCTCCTCTCGCTTGCCAAGAGTGTGCAAACAGTCGTCAAAGCAAAAGGTGGCTCCTTTGAAGAACCTAGAATATAAGACATATTTTCAGTTGTTTCACACTTTTTTGTTAAGTATATAATTCCACATGTGCTAATTCATAGTTTTGATGCCTTCAGTGTGAATGTACGATTTTCATAGTCATGAAATTACAGAAAACTCTTTAAATGAGAAGGTGTGTCCAAACTTTTGGTCTGCACTGTAGATTATATAATTGTTTCTCGAATATGTTTTGGTAAACAACTAAAATGCCAAAACTTGTATCACTGTCCCAAAAATTTGTGTACCTGACTGTACATCATGTTTTCCTTCTTTCTTCAATGACTTCTAGTGGTGACAAATGCTCTGGATAATCTTCTTAAAGAGGTGATCTTTTGGAGAGTTTTCACTGTATATTTTACAAGATATGAAAATGTGAGCGAGACATCTATCCTGCTCCTCCTTAGTAAAAATAATTATGGAATGATGTGTATGATAAGATGGTTAAAACATCATAAGACAGTCACAACTTATTTTCTGCAGTCTTCAGGCTCTGGGTGAATAACAAATGGTATATTGACAGGAAAGGGAGTGTGACGGACACTAGTGGTATCAATATAGAAGGTTAGTGTGATACAGCCGAAGATTAGCTCCATGATAAAATGTGCGGAGCGTGTGATTGGATAGAAGTTCATTGCTGTCAGGTAGTTACTTAAAAGGAACCTGTCAGGTCCCCCATGTCCTCCAACCCAGCGGCATTCACACATGTATGAGCAAATTCCCTGCTTAACCAGCCTTGTATAATGTTATTGAGTGAAAACAAGGTATAATAAAGCTTTTATATTGCCCAGGCTTCCTATGCTAATGAGACTTTGACTAATTGATGGGTCGTCGTTAGTTGTCCCAGACTAGTTAGCCTTCTTTCCATGTTATGAAGCTTCTGTGGGCATGCTAACTCAATTTGCATGAGTGGCGTCATCACCGCTCATGCAATTCTAGCGCATTCGCGACGCTCTTTCTGGCCGTGTCACTTTGTCTCTGAAGCCAGGTGTATGCTTCCCGACTCAGAGGCATGCACTGCACATGTCTGGAAGTTTCGAAAATGGCATACGGTCATGTGCAGTGGCGCACCTCTGAGGACGAGAAGCATATACCTGGCTTCAAAGTCTCAGAATCAGTGATGGAGTGACGCTGTCGGAATGAGCAGCGCGCATGCGCTAGATTTGCATGAGAGGCGATGATGCCGCTCATGTAAATTGTCATCATGCCCACAAGGGGTAGTCTAATTTATGTAACGACTATGTATGCAGGAGAGGAGACAGAGAATTGGGCCCCTGTGCAAGAACACTTTACGGGCCCTTTGCAATCCAATAGCTCCTCATAATGCCCAATTCCACCTGCTTTGGAGGTTATAGTTGTCCCCTTACTTATTGGGTCCCTATGCGGCTGCCCAAGTTGCACCAATGGTATGTCCGCCGCTGTATGTATGATGGCTAGAAATGTCACAGTTCACATTAACACCATGCCTGCAAATGTGCTGATAATCTTTATTTCCTTACTTTTTTATACAAGAGAATATGAAAGTTATACAATTTAGCAAAGAGGATTGTCAGTTATAGAAAATGGAAGATGATGCCCCGTGATAGTGTTTGATAGGTGAGGGTTGTTTTTAGTTTCTTTTATTCAGGGGGCACAGTGGTGGCCAGTATTATATTTTGGATCAAAGAGGTATCTAGTAATATATTCAGGAAGCAAAGTAGCAGATCAAATATTCAAGGGGCACACAGGCCACTAATAAAATATTCAGAGGGTACTTTGTTGATCAAGCAGGAGGAGGCGGTGCTATGCAGGGAGGGAATAGAGCTGGAGTGACTGAGGCTTCAGATCTACTCTAGCCAATTGCAGATCAATTAAAACGATCATTTTTCAGTAATGGAGGAACGGACTGGCCATGTAAACATGTAACAGCTACATGCGTATATAAATAGCTTGGGGGGTGAAATCCTGCTCATAGATTCCCTTTAAAATAACAACTTCACATATATATTATATATATATATTATTATTATTATTATTTATTGTTATAGCGCCATTTATTCCATGGCGCTTTACATGTGAGGAGGGGTATACATAATAAAAACAAGTACAATAATCTTAAACAATACAAGTCATAACTGGTACAGGAGGAGTGAGGACCCTGCCCGCGAAGGCTCACAATCTACAAGGGATGGGTGAGAATACAGTAGGTGAGGATAGAGCTGGTCATGCAGCGGTTTGGTTGATCGGTGGTTACTGCAGGTTGTAGGCTTGTCGGAAGAGGTGGGTCTTCAGGTTCTTTTTGAAGATTTCGATGGTAGGCGAGAGTCTGATGTGTTGTGGTAGAGAGTTCCAGAGTAGGGGTGATATGCGAGAGAAATCTTGTATGCGATTGTGGGAAGAGGAGATAAGAGGGGAGTAGAGAAGGAGATCTTGTGAGGATCGGAGGTTGTGTGTAGGTAAGTACCGGGAGACGAGGTCACAGATGTATGGAGGAGACAGGTTGTGGATGGCTTTGTATGTCATGGTTAGGGTTTTGTATTGGAGTCTCTGGGCAATGGGGAGCCAGTGGAGGGATTGACAGAGGGGAGAGGCAGGGGAATAGCGGGGGGACAGGTGGATTAGTCAGGCAGCAGAGTTTAGAATAGATTGGAGGGGTGCGAGAGTGTTCGAGGGGAGGCCACAGAGCAGGAGGTTGCAGTAGTCAAGGCGAGAGATGATGAGGGCATGGACTAGGGATTTTGCAGATTCTTGGTTGAGGAATGAACGGATTCGTGCAATATTTTTGAGTTGAAGTCGGCAGGAAGTGGAAAGGGCTTGGATATGTGGTTTGAAGGAGAGATCAGCGTCAAGGATAACCCCGAGGCAGCGAGCTTGTGGGACTGGGGAGAGTGGGCAGCCATGCACTGTAATGGATAGGTTCGTTGGGGGGGTCGCGTGAGATGGGGGAAAGATGATGAATTCTGTTTTGTCCATGTTAAGTTTCAGAAATCTAGCGGAGAAGAAGGATGAAATAGTGGACAGACATTGAGGGATTCTGGTTAGTAGGGAGGTTATATCTGGTCCAGAGATGTAGATCTGTGTGTCATCAGCTTAGAGGTGATACTGAAAGCCATGAGATTCTATGAGCTGTCCCAGGCCAAAGGTGTAAATGGAGAAGAGCAGGGGCCCAAGGACTGAACCTTGCGGGACTCCGACAGATAGGGGGCGAGGTGAGGAGGTGGTGTGTGAGTGGGAGACGCTGAATGTCCGGTCTGTTAGGTATGATGAGATCCAGGATAGGGCCAAGTCTGTGATGCCAAGGGATGAGAGCGTCTGTAATAATAGGGAATGGTCCACTGTGTCAAAGGCAGCCGACAGGTCGAGGAGGAGGAGGACAGAGTAGTGTCGCTTGCTCTTGGCGGTTAAGAGGTCGTTGGTGACCTTAGTTAGGGCAGTTTCAGTGGAGTGGTGTGACCGGAAGCCAATTGTAATTGAAGACTGTAAGCGGTCAAAGAGGGAGCAAGAAGAGAGATGGGAGGACAGTTCAAGGTAGACGTGTTGTTCCAGTAGTTTGGAATATATGACCCCAAGATAAGAAGTTCACCATGCTGTGCCTCTAAAAATGAATGTTTCAATAATTTTGTACGTTTGTCCACAATCTGCCCCACAATTTCCACACATTGTGCCTCCTCTGTAAGCGATTAGCAATTTTGCTCCCCTAAGTATAAATATAATTAACTACTGTGCCTCTTAAATTTAAATACAGCAATGCCTTACTTGGCCAATCCATTCCTCCGATGCTGAGAAAACAGTGTTTGAATTGATATGCAAATAGCTATTATGAATCTGAAGCCTCTGTCACTCCAGCTCTATTCTCCACCTAGCGCCGCCTCCTACTGCTGGACTGACAACTCCTTTGCTTGAAGTTATACAGCATAGTCAAACCAAGCCTTTATTCTGTGTGACTTCAGGCAACAGAGTCATGTTTTCAATCTCTGAAATCGGCATTTAATGCATGCCATTGCCGGTGCATCATTGTATGCGCCCATGACATGATCGCGGGGCCCCAATGATCTGCCATGACAGCCAGGGGTCTGCTGAAAACCTCCGTGTTTATCAAGACTGTTCTCTTGTGAAAGATAGCCAGTAGATTGCGTTCATAGGAAAAGGTGATTTTCACTATACACAGCAGTACTGTACCACTACGGTGTATAACACAAGTATATATAGATTTACAAAATAATGGGTTTTTTTAAATAAAATGGAAAGAAAATGTACAAAAAAGGTCAAAACATCCATCTTTCCCCCATTCAGAATAAATAAAAAAAAATAAAATTAAAAATACACATATTTGGTATCTCTACATCCGTAAACGACCGATCTATCAAAATATAATTAAATTAATAATTGGTAAATGGCGTAATGAGAAAGTGAATCGAAACGCCAGAGTTAGGCTACTTTCACACACAGCATATTTGCTGCGTATTTTTACGCGCGCGTATTTTGCTGCTGCTTTACCTGCGTTTTTTTACGCAGGCAAAAAACGCAGCTGCTTTCACACACAGCGTTTTTTGCTGCGTTTTTTGCAGCTGCGTTTTTTTCAGCATTGTGTACTGAAAATAAAGTTTGTTTGAAAAAAAAAAAAAAGGGAAAAAAAAAAGAGTCATTGAGGTCATTTCCTGTCTTTATGACTCAGAATACAATACACACTGGAGTTAACATCATGTCGATTCTGCCAGCTGCAATGGCCTTGAGCCAAAGACGCCTCAGCAAGCGGAACAGACATCAGCTGGGGTTTACTAACCCCACTGTCACTAACCCCAGGTTACTAGGGCAGGCGTCAGTCAGACGCCCCCCCTCGTAACCCTGTACGGTAAGGGTATGTTCACACGATCCTGATTTCAATCCTTTTTTTTCAGGACAAAAACCGCAGCTCTTGGCAGAAAACGCAGGTGCGTTTTTGATGCGGTTTTGATGCGGTTTTTGATGCGGTTTTTAGTGCGGTTTTTTATGCAGTTTTCTCTGCAGATTGTCTGTGTTTGACACAAATAAAGCTTTAACTGCAGTGGGGGAAAAAAAAAAGAAATGATGTCATTTCCTTGTCCAACCCTTTTCTTCTTCCATCCTCCATTTTGGGACTAAACACCAAAATGAGTGGACGTGTTTTGAATAACAGCGCTCCGCAGAGTGCTGAGCGTAGGCCAGATCACAGCCCGCGGATCCAGCTCTATCCAGCTATTTAAGTCTACGTTCACATTTGCGGTCTGCGCCGCAGCGTCGCTGCATGCGTCATGCGCCCCTATATTTAACATGGGGGCGCATGGACATGCGTCGCACTTGCGTTTTGCGCCGCATGCGTCACTGCAGCGCACGCATCCGGCCGCAGAGGACGCAGCAAGTTGCATTTTTGCTGCGTCCAAAATCAATCAAAAAAAGGACGCATGCGGCGCACAACGCAAATGTGAACATAGCCTAAGTGCCACGTATTTAAGTGCCACGTATTTAAGTGCCACGTATTTCTTTGCCACGTATCACGTATTTCAGTGCCACGTATTTCAGTGCCACGTATTTCAGTGCCACGTGCCACGTATTTAAGTGCCACGTATCACGTATTTCAGTGCCACGTGCCACGTATTTCAGTGCCACGTGCCACGTATTTCAGTGCCACATATTTCAGTGCCACGTATTTCAGTGCCACGTATTTCAGTGCCACGTGCCATGTATTTCAGTGCCACGTATCAAAGTGCCATGTGCCACGTATCAAAGTGCCACGTATTTCAGTGCCACGTGCCACGTATTTCAGTGCCACGTATTTCAGTGCCACGTGCCACGTATTTAAGTGCCACGTATCACGTATTTCAGTGCCACGTGCCACGTATTTCAGTGCCACGTGCCACGTATTTCAGTGCCACATATTTCAGTGCCACGTATTTCAGTGCCATGTGCCACGTATTTCAGTGCCACGTGCCACGTATTTCAGTGCCACGTATCAAAGTGCCACGTGCCACATATTTCAGTGCCACGTGCCACGTATTTCAGTGCCACGTATCAAAGTGCCACGTGCCACGTATCAAAGTGCCACGTGCCACATATTTCAGTGCCACGTGCCACGTATTTAAGTGACACGTGCCACGTATCAAAGTGCCACGTATCACGTATTTCAGTGCCACGTATTTAAGTGACACGTATCACGTATTTCAGTGCCACGTATTTAAGTGACACGTATCACGTATAAGTGCCACGTGTCACGTATTTAATTGCCACGTATTTAAGTGCCACGTATCAAGATTTTCCATGGAGAACAGACACATCCAGAGATATGTCTGCTCTCCACGGCTGCAGCAACACACTGACAGGAGCCATAGTTCCTGTCGGTGTGTCACTGCGCATGCGCGAGCGAGTTTACCGGCGGTCATTGACCCCGGCACTCTCGCTTAACGGCAGTGCTGCGTGGGAAAGTTCAACGCAGCTGTACTGCTGTTAACCGAGACGCCGGAGCCATTGAACTCCGGAACAGTACGCGATACACTGTTAGGAGCTTCGCTCCTGGCAGTGTATCGCCGGAGAGCAGGGGATCGGCGTGGGACACTCGTTTTATGGATTCTGCGGACAGGGAGTATGAATTTGGTTTATTATTTTTGGATTTTTTTCCTGGAGGATCGAGGGCTTCGCCTACAAGTGTGCTGTTGGTGAGTATATACTCTATGTTATGTGTTGTATGTACTGTGTGTCATGTATGTGTATTGTGTGTAGGTGTTTTGTGTAACTTTACAATTGTGCTAAGTCGCCGGACACAGGGACAACTCTCCCATCCTAATACCGGATGGGAGTAGTAGTCCCATACGGCGACTTAGCACAATGGTGGCACTAGCGTCGCATGGGGACACACACACACACACACACACACATACCAAATCGATCAGCAGCCCCACGTTTATGCTCATTCTGTTGAAGGACTCCATGCTGCTTCACTGGGGGGCGGGGGCTTCCCTCTTCCTGTCCGACGTCACGTCCGGTCCTGGGTGTCAACCCCTCCGTACAAAGACGCCGACACCCAGGACAAAGGCGCTGTGTGTGCACGTTAATATGGGGCCCTATGGGGATACGCAGACACGCCGCTGCGTAAAGAATTGACATGTCAATTCTTTTTACGCCGGCGTGTTTGCAGACAAAAGCGCCGGGTTTTTTTGCGGTGTGTCTGAACGGCAAAGTGAATTTCTCATTCACTTTGCCGGCAGACGAAAATGACATTGCGCATTTTTGAAAAGCGCCCGCAAAATAGCGCTCAAAAATGCGCTATGTCTGAAAGTAGCCTTAGGTTTTATTTGCTGCCTCGACCCTGTAATGAAATGCAATAAGAGGCCATCAACACATTGTCTTTGGAAAGTACAACTTGTACTGCAAATAATAAGCCTTCATATGGCTATTCACAAAAAAGAAGAAATGCAACAGCATTCACTGATCCTTGAAGTTGTGTGGTCTCCTTTATTCAATCATAATAAAAAAGCCTCACATGGCTCGGGGGTGTGCAGGACAAAGAAGTGTGCAGGTATCGACGACGGCCGTTTCACGCTCAACACAGCTTCCACGGGTCATATGGCTATGTGGATGGAAAAATGAAAAAGTTATGTCTCTTGGAAGAAGGGGGGGGGGAAAACTAAAAACAAATCAACTGAAATTGGCCGTGGCGGGAAGGGTTAAAGGCTATATCATGGTCTGATCTGGTATGGTCCCGAAATGCCTATAATCCTGAGCATTCAGGTCAATACGAGGAAACAATTCTACATCTTTATAGTTCTGTTTCTTCTTTATTGTATCATCCTGCCCATTTTATCACTTTTTCCTAGAATGCCCATTTGACCACCCTATTACTGCATAACCCTATTCAGCATTGGCTGAATTGCCGAATCCAGATGACTTACAGATATGAATAAGGCTCTTTATTATGATAATTGCAGTGCCCCAGAGTCCTGGTCGTTGCAGTACTATGGCTCCGCCACTAAGGGGAGCTATGGTACGTCTGATGGCACTGAAGGAGTTCATCTGACCAGGTATCACAGACACCAATACATTTCACCGTCGGGCCTCCAGGGGGAGCTAAGGGTTCTATTCATTAGGCCACTCCTCACATACTGGTAAAACTGGGGGTCAGGCAGGAAGTTAGAACAGAAAGCTGACTGGGTTGGAACCAGGCAACACCTTGTGGCAGAGGGTGTTGTGGAGGAAGAGACAGTAGGGTCTCTGTCAGGGGTGGGATCCTGACAGAGGCTTGGCAACTTGAGCGAACGTAACGGGACCGTGCCTGCTCAGTATAGCGGCGGTGCCCAAGGAGGGACTGGAAGCGAGATAGATTGTGCTGAGTGAGAAACGAGATCAAAGCAACAAGGAGAATACCGGTAGGAGTCGTGCTGTAAGACCGAGGCAACATCCTACTGAGGCGCACAACCGGCGGCCGGAACGCCGAGGGAGTATTACAATATTCAGCTTCAAGCAATACTCTAAACCAACGGCAGGACAGTCAGTCTAAGGCGGGCTGTCTCACCTAAATCACCTATGCAGTCTTGGGGGGCAACTTGTGGAGAGGGGCGACTCTAGGGTCCCGGAAGAGCTCCGAGCCTACCCGTCATACGGGTGCCGTTCCAACCGTAACATCAGGGAGGGACGGAGGATTAGCAGAACATCATCTAATCGAGTTGTGAGGGAACTTAAGAAACGGACACAACAGTTGTGGGGACTTTCCGTAAGCACAGCAGGGAAGGACCACAACACATAGCGCTAGTAGGAAGGCGCAGATTTCCACCTGTTAAGAGAACTCTGGAGGTGCCATTGGACCGGCCAGACTTGCGCAGCCTGGTTATCTGGATTCCGGACTGAGGACCCAGAGATCTTCAGTAAAGAGGTAAAGAGACTGCAACCTGGTGTCCTTGTTATTTACTGCACCGCACCACCATCATCCACCCACATCTATTACTGTACGCCCCTCAGCAGGGTCACGGACCGGGTCTAGCCACCGTGACAACCCCAGAGCAGAGACTCAGAGGCCCGGTACCGGGTTCCCCCTCGGCCCTGCGGCGGTGGGGGCGCTACATAATCATAGTAACATAGTTATTAAGGTTGAAGGAAGACTTTAAGTCCATCTAGTTTAACCCATAGCCTAACCTAACATGCCCTAACATGTTGATCCAGAGGAAGGCAAAAAAAAAAATCAGGTAAACTACACAAAACCAAATGCATACTGTGCAGCTCCTGGCTTAGACACACATAACATAGAAAAAAACGGATGCGTTTGGTTCGGTATGATTTGGATTTGTTGCTATACAATATGGGTATTGTCGGTATTTATATTACACACATCCGTAAGGAAAGCACTTGTATGTTTCATGACATCTGAGAAGTAAAATTAAGGGAAATTGGAGGAAAGCGTCTGGAATGTATTTACAAGTTCACAGAGTTCACTGAAATATACTGTAGTTAAGCAGCCGACCTTCACTTAGAGGCCAGGTTCACACGGCCGTAGGTTTCCTCATCCTAAAGAATTGGGTCGATTATGCTGATGACACTCTGATCAAAGTCTACTGAGTTTGAGCCGAGGGTCAGTGCACTGTGCTCCCATTCTTTTGCATGAAAGAACCGGATCACAGGTGTGAAGATGGAGAATAAAATTTCTCCATCTTCTCCATTGTCTGTATCCTCAGATATCAGACTGCAGGCAGATTTCATTTGAGTGCAGTCCGATGCTTTCCTCACACCCATAGACTTGAATGGGCGAGTCTCATCAAATTCCAGAGTGAAATGGAGGCATGTAGCATTTTTTTCCTACTGACTGATTTGGTCAGTGAACAAAAAATTCGGCCATCAGCGCTGCCCCACTGAATGACATTGGTCTGAATGCTATCTGATGCAAACTCGGATGGCACTCGTCCAATGTATACGCTGGCGTGAGCGAGCCCAGATAGGTAGATTTTGCTTCCTGCCCTAGGTACCTTCCGTTACTTGGTTCTCCCATCTGCTGCTGCGAGGAGCCTTGCTCTCACTGACAACTGTTTGCAGATCATAGGCTTCTCCTGATGGGCACAGTGAGGCATAATATCCCACATTTCTAAATAAAAATGACCTATTTTGCTCCAAATCTTTATTGCTGATTGTAGGGCTGATGCGGTACCGTCCGGCAAGTCTGACCTCAGTGGTGTACAACATCTTTTTAGGCATTTTAAGAGATGACCTGCAAAAGTACATATAATAACTGACAACCAGCACGGATTCATGAAAGATGAGACGTGTTTAGCCAACCTGCTGGGTTACTATGAGGAGATAAGTGCAAATCTGGATGTTGGTAATGCGGCTGATTAATTTATAAAATTAACCCGAAAGGTCAACGTGGTAATGAAATAAAAAAAAATCAAAAAGTACTATGTTGATGGGAAACTAAAAAAACATGGCTCTTGGAAGAAGGGGAGGAAAAAATATTAGCATAAAAAGGGAAAATCACTCTGTCGAAAAGGGGTTAGGGCCACATCTTCAAGATGGGATCCAGTATTGGGCTCTCATTTTTGATCAATTTGGCGCAAATTATGCCAGTGCTACTTTTTAGGCATGGAACTAAACTACTTAATGTTAGTCCGGAGTCTCAGACTTGATGTCGAATGTTGTAATTCAATGATCATTTTTGTTCATACATGTTAATTGATTCACTTTCCAATATTAGCAAAGAGCGGGAGACCAACATCGCACGTTAATATAGGATTTTGCATATTAAAAATGTTCTCGACATAATTCTATTTATTCCTCCCCTTTTTAACCCATTATCTACCAATGTCCTTTCTATGGGACGCCTAATCTTTAGCTTCTAGCAATTAAGATTTTATAATTTTTATAATTAGGTCCAATTTTTTGTGTTGTGTTTGTAAAATTAATGTTTTCAAAATAGGAAATCATGTCATTGCCATTTTTAATTGAATATTGGGACGCCCTTATCTGAAAAATCCGTACTTGTAAAAATTTTAATTTGGCAAGTAATGGGTTAAGACAACTTGGACCAGTTTAGAATATGTATATTTTTTACTTTCATGTTGAAATGTAATAATAAATATAATATTGCTGTTAACCAAAAATTTCATATTCAGTTTTGTACATTTTGCTTAGCCACAATAGTTCAATTACTTTAATAATTCCGATAGTCCTTAGTAGAGTAGGCTGAAAGCACTTCAGTATACTAGCTATTCACCACACTATGAAATTGTGCCATAACAGTAAGAAGTGACCAAAAGAAGAGAAAAATTATAAACGAATATCTTTATTTATTACATATGTATGCAAGAGTAAATGTAAAATATAAAAAGACAGGGGAAGGAAATATACCTTCAAACAAGATGGGGAAGAAACAGCAGGATTTCCAAATGCGTGCACTGAGACAGTGGTATTAGAAGCAGGGCCGGCTCCAGGTTTTTGAGGACCCCGGGCGAAAGAGTCTCAGTGGGCCCCCCCCCTTTAACACATACCATGATTCATGATCGCATATAACACAGCCATGTAGTATATAACACAGCCATGTAGTATATAACACAGCCCATGTAGTATATAGCACAGCCCATGTAGTATATAACACAGCCCACGTAGCATATAACACAGCCATGTAGTATATAACAGCCCACGTATCATATAATACAGCCACGTAGCATATAACACTGCCATGTAGTATATAACAGCCCACGTAGCATATAACACAGCCACGTAGTATATAGCACAGCCCACGTAGCATATAACAGCCCATATAGTATATAGCACAGCCACATATTATATAACACAGCCACGTAGTATATAGAACAGCCATGTAGTATATAGCACAGCCCACGTAGCATATAACAGCCCACGTAGTCTATAACATTTCCCACATAGTCTATAGAACAGCCATGTAGTATATAGCGCAGCCCACGTAGCATATAACAGCCCATATAGTATATAGCACAGCCACATATTATATAACACAGCCCACGTAGTATATTGAACAGCCATGTAGTATATAGCACAGCCCACGTAGCATATAACAGCCCACGTAGTCTATAACATGGCCCATGTAGTATATAGAACAGCCATGTAGTATATAGCACAGCCCACGTAGCATATAACAGCTCATATAGTATATAGCACAGCCACATATTATATAACAGCCCACGTAGTATATAGAACAGCCATGTAGTATATAGCACAGCCCACGTAGCATATAACAGCCCACGTAGCATATAACATGGCCCACATAGTATATAGAACAGCCATGTAGTATATAGCACAGCCCACGTAGCATATAACAGCCCATGTAGTATATAAATGGCCCACGTAGTATATAGAACAGCCATGTAGTATACAGCACATCCCCCCTCCCCCCAAGAATGGCCCCATAGTGCAGTACTCACTTTTATAGTTAAAAAAAAACACTCCTCACCTCTCAACGTTCCCGCGCCACGCTGCTCCCTCCCTGCTCCGGTCTCGGCGGCTGCCGCTGCACTGCCTGACACACAGCGAGTGCGTGGTGACGTCATCACGCACCCGCAGTGTCAGAGGCAGAGCGGGGATTGATGGGAGAGGGAGCGTCAGGTGAAGCTCTCTCCTCCATCATTTGCTTTGCCTCACAGGGGCCCCATTACGGCTGCGTGATGTGCCGCTAGCTGAGGGCCCCTGGGGGTGCGGGGGCCCTAGGCACTGGCAGCTGCCTGCCCCTAACGCCGGCACTGAATGGGCCCCCCTGTCTCGCCAGGGTCCCTGATTAGAAGGGACATGGTATATAAAAGATTACAAGTATCCGAAATTGAGAGGACTTATAGCTGTAGGAGCTAAACACTCTGAATCCAAGTAAACATCTCAAAATATTGTAGGTATAAGCAAAGGTATGCAAAGTAAAGAAGGATGCATGGACAGGTGAAGATCCAGCAGCCAACATTCCATACTTAGATATTAAAGTACAAAAGTTATTACCTAAAGTGGATTGCTGTGAGGCAGTGTGGCCAGGAGAAGGTGCTGTGTCCTCCCCAGCGCCCAACGAGCGCCGTTTCGCAACTAAGCTTCTTCCAGAGGGGCGTGACAGGGATTAAGGTATGGAGAATATTTATACCCGAGTGCCATAATGCTAAAGTGCCAATTGGGGGAGTGGTGCTGTAGCAATCTCTGCATCATAGCGCCCACAGTTGCGCATGTGACCGGAAATCACCTCCCTGGCAAAAGGGACTTCCGGGTAAGCGCTCAGGTGACACGCACTGTCTTGTTTGGAGGTATTTTTCATTCCCCTGTCTTTTTATATTTAAAATTTTCTCTTGCATACATACCTAACTGAGTGCCCACCAGGGCCGTGGGGTACTCGGTACTGGGTCCGGTCACAATTACAGGGGATGTCACGGTGGCTGCGACCCGGTCTGTGGTCCTGGAATAGTCTTTAAAGGGGTTTAATAAAGTTTGTATTCATGATGTCACCTGTGGTATTCGGTCAGTAGGGACCGACGCTGCTTAAAGGGATCCTCTGAAGTGATATTATGGAAACTAAGATGGTATAACTTCCCACAGGTGAAGTAGGTCCCCAGGGCTCCCGGTGTTTAGATGAGGATGGTGAGTGGTGCAGTAAAGAATGGAGGACACAGGTTTGCAGTCTCTTTACCTGGTTTACTGAAGGCTTCAGGTAGCCACAGTCCAGGGCACCAGATCACAGGTACAGGCAGGGTCCGGCCGGCTTGGAAGCAAATTCAGAGTCCCCTTTACAAGGTGGAGTTAGAAGCCTTCCTATTAGCGCAATGATGTTGTAGTCCCTTATTGCCTATGGCTTCTGGCAAGGTCGTCACAGTTCTCTCTGTCCTCCATGAAGGTTAGGACACAAACCCGTATGACAGGTGGCTCGAGCCTTTTTATAGGGTCTCTATCATGATCCGGGCTCTATGTGCCACTGTGCCCCCTGGGTATTAGTGCGGACAGGTTACTTACGGTCGAGCTGTCCTGCTGGTTTCTGCTGTGCCTCTTAGAGTCCGACACAACCTCGGTCTTCCGGCTACCGGAATCTGCTCTCGGCCAGGGAGGTAGCTCAAACGCTGCTGTGCTCCCCTGCTGTGACTCTCCTATGCTCCGTTCTCCTACACGTTCACTAAACACTGTTCTTCCTTCGGTATCTCACTATCCAGGAGCTGCAGCACCTCTTGCTGCACGGCCCCTCACACTGCTCTCTGCCTGAGACTGCTCCAGTCTGCTGTCAGGCACTAACTCCTCTAACTCCTCTCACCAACTAACTATACCTCCAGACCAGAATGTATTTATAGGAAAGTTCCTCCCTAAACCAGGTTTAGATTTCCCCCTTCTGGCCTGGAGTGTGAACATGTTGTGTGCTTTGTGATTACCTGATAAAAGAGATCTTCCTTCGCTTTCAAGCATGACATCACTCTTGCAGTGAGGAAAGCAATGCCACTGTGACAACCAGGACCAGGGGTGTCACATAAATAAAGATATTCGTTTATAATTTTTCTCTTCTTTTGGTCATTTCTTACTGTTATGGCACAATTTCATATCAGTGTGGTGAATAGTTCAATTACTTTGTATCATCGCTCCTCTCGTTTGGCTAAGGTGTTTTTACATTTGTAGGAGACTGCAGAGGGGTTCTGTGAATTTTACTCTGCGCTTTCAGTGTGAAATCATGTATAAGCTATTTTTTTTAGCTTGGTGTTGGTGCAACCATGGTTGTTGTTGCTGTTGGGCTGTGCCTATGACGTGGTGTGACATAAGGCCATGGGGGCTGTGAGTTGTCCGGGTCCCTCCAGCTACTGATGCTGATCGTTTCAGCACTGGTCACAGCACAACGCCGCACCCTTAAGGTTAGGGACCCACTATTACTATCACCATGACGATGTAGTGGACATCCTACATTCATTAACTAAAAACCTTATGTTCAGTTTTGTAAATTTTTGCTTAACCGCAATAGATTTTTGTATGTGTGGTCTGTGTCTTTTTTCACCAGTTCTAGCATAAATATATTGGACTTCATGCCCAATATTCATGTAATTTTTAAGTTTTGACGTAGGTACTAAATTAGTGTAAAAATAATATAGAATAAAACAATGAAAAATTTGGCTTAAGCAATCACAACAATGAAATGTCACAATTTGCGAAAAAACTTTGGCACAGTCGCGATGATAAACATTCTCCAATCACAGACTGATGATGGACTGTTTTATAAGAAATATTAATGGCAGAGAGGGGCAAAGTTTGTAATTTAAATTGAATAGCTCTAGAATAAACACAATAAATGATAATAAATTTATGAGCAACCACGAAACATGAAGGTGCGGGGACTCAAACACCTGCGATACTCGGTACATACCTGAGCACCCTTGCCAAACTTGAGTAACGAGCACTTGCACTTGCGCTCATCACTACTTGCTAGGTATGTCAGAAACTTTTTATGGCTATATTTAATTAATATTTTTAGGGCATATTATTAAAAATTGTGGCTCAAAGTTCCTTTAAACCATGCTGATTATTTTAGGCAGCTTTTAATGAGAACGGTACATACAAGGCTAAGACACAACTAATTGACCCATTTGGAGCCCAAATTTTGCCACAGTTCACTCAGTGTATTTCCCAATTATATTCTTATTTTCATGTCACTATTCACATTGCCAATTTTAGTTTTCAGAATTTTAGATCTGGATCATCTTGCACGGTTATTTATTAACCATAGTTTAACCAAACAAGCCACTTCGGAAAATGCCCAGTTTTATCCATCAGCAAAATTAGCCATGTTTGTCACTACACTGTATGGACAGGATGATACATTTTCCTGCAACATGTCTATAGTCAAGGAACACATTTATATTGTAGGTCTCTATGGATACTAATATAATAATGATTGTCATTATCATAACTAGAGAAAGTCATTGCCATTTTTAGTCGATATATCATATAGAATGTTTCATTTCAAGCATGAGTGGTGGTAATCACACAGAATTGTACTAATAGTCATTAATAATAATGTTACAATCAGATTTAGAAGGGATTTTATGGCAAGCAGGGTGTTTTGTCATTTAGATGGTATAATTATTGCTGGCAGGCATTTGTTAGGGAGCTCCAGTCATTGTGAATAGCATTAAGAGGTCACAGATTTATTGAACTGGCAACAAAAAGAGCAAGGGCTCGAAATGTTTTAGTGCAAATCAATAACGCTTTTCAGGAGTAAGGGCAATCGAAGTGTTATAGCCGTCAGTTAAATGTAGCTTTTTTATACTTAGTAAATATCTACTCTTGTTAAATCAGCCATACTTTGATATTTTTGTGGCATCTGATTATATTCGGCTGATTTATTATATTAGCGTTGCTGTTTGTAGATCCCAAGCACATAATTGCGTGAATTCCTCCCTTTTGTGATCCGATTGGCAGGACTGTCCAGTAAAAATCTGTTGAAATGTAAAAGTTTCCTGGTTAACAGAAGATTTTACTTTATTTTCTTCAAATAATAATGATGCAATGCAGTTGTAGGGCTGGTCCACTATTCGGACAACCCCTTCTTAAATGCTATATTTCCCCATGTAAAATAAAAACACCTTATTCTCAACTCTGATATTGGCACCATTGACGTGGGTTCTACAGGGACTCGTGTGACCTTGTTATACCTCATGAGCCTTGCAGTGCGCACTCCTCTTCCTGGATGCTCAGGCTGAGTATGGGACCACAGAGCCAGGAAGAGCATCTCAGAGACTAGAGGAGCCAGCATTGAGTGGGAAAGCTCTGGCTGAGTATGGGACCACAGAGCCAGGAAGAGCATCTCAGAGACTAGAGGAGCCAGCATTGAGAGGGAAAGCTCTGGCTGAGTATGGGACCACAGAGCCAGGAAGAGCATCTCAGAGACTAGAGGAGCCAGCATTGAGAGGGAAAGCTCTGGCTGAGTATGGGACCACAGAGCCAGGAAAATCATCTCAGAGACTAGAGGAGCCAGCATTGAGAGGGAAAGCTCTGGCTGAGTATGGGACCACAGAGCCAGGAAGAGCTTCTCAGAGACTAGAGAAGCCAGCATTGAGAGGGAAAGCTCTGGCTGAAAACATGAACTTGTGCTGTACTAAAACTGCCATGGATTGTTTGTTATAAGGTAAAGTTACACTGTTAAAGCGGAATACGGTGTCTGTTCCTGAGCGTGTGATATTGTCCGGAGACGGGACTGTGGGATCAGCAGGATCTGCAAACATCAGACGGGACATTTAGTTTTCTTTGCGTGGTGCCAGGGTGTGGGAACACAACATCCCCTTGCCATGACTACCACCCTTGCCACCTCACAAATACATGATTAGAACCAAGAGTACTTGAATACAAAATCCAAGCTTAGTACAACAATCAATTGTAATATCAAGTCAACCCCATAAACAGTTGTTTTGGATGAACCTGCAACCCTACAACTCCCAGTATGTCCTAAACAATGGTAAGGAGATACTGGGAGTTGTTATTGACCGCCATTATCAGCCGGGCAAAGCACCAGAATTGGCGCATCTTTTCTGGGCAGCTGCAGGCTGCTATTTTTAGGCTGGGGCAGGGCCAATATCCATGTCCCCTTACCAACCAGAGACTACCAGCCCCCAGCTGTCTGCTTTAGCAAGATTGGTTGTCAAAAATGGAGGGGACCCCACACCGTTTTTTTTAACTACTGTATTTATTTAAATAATTAAAAAATATGGCATGGGGACCCCTTGACTCCTGATAACTAGCCTTGCTGAAGCTGACAGGTGAGGTTTGCAGCCCCCAGCTTTAAGTTTTGCCTGGCTGGTTATCAAAAGTAGGGGGGAACCCACGCCGTTTTTTTTTTTTAATTATTTACAGCGCAGGAGCAGCTGATGTATACTCCTTTCCACCGCTCCTGCTCTTACTGTTATTAGTGGCAGCAGGTCTTGGATGATGGGAGCAGTCGTCCCATCAGCTGATACCAGTGACCGGAGGTAAACTCTACACCTCCAATCACAGCTGAGCGCTCGCGCTGTCTTTTGACAGTGTGGAAACTGTGGCTCTCTGACCGGCAGGGATGATTTCACCATCAATCAGAAGCAGTGTTTTCCACGCTGTCATCTGTAATTATTACTCTATATATGCTTCCTATGGTATATAGCCTCCACACTGTCTACCATTATCAGCTATAACCGCCACACCATCAACCTTATGAACCACGGCCTATACTATGGCTGTCCCCTCTTTAATTTTCCATTACAGTTTCTATGTCTCCACACTGTCCGCCCACCATGCTAACCCCTCTCCATATTGTGCCTCTATTTCACACGGTCCACTCTCCATATCCATTCCCTGCCCCTTCCACACTATGCCCTCATACTGCCCTCCATGCTGCCGTCTTCTAACTAACCACTCCTCACACTGTCCCCTACACAGAATGATGGTCATCACAGTCGCCCATATAGTATGATATCCACAACAACCCCCAATATATAGTATGGTCACCACCAGAGCCCCCCATATACAGTATGATGTTTACAATGTTCAAAACAGCCCCCATGTATACAATGAAGGTCCCGACAACACCCCATATAGTATTAAGGCCCCTAAACAACACCCAAACAGAATGATATTCACCCCAACCCCCTATCCAGTATGGTCGCCACAGCCCCCAGTATAATGACCTCAAAAGCCCCATATACTGGTTAGTCACCACAGCTCCTCATATACTTTGCTGTCCCCCCTTCACAGTCCCTCATTTCATGGCAAAAGTACATATCTGCTCATTACATGCAACCCTGCACTGCCTCTCATTTCATGTCCCCCTGCACAGCCCCTCAGTTTATTCCCCCGTCTGCACAGCCCCTCAGTTTATTCCCCCATCTTCACAGCTCTTCAGTTTATTTCCCCCATTTACACAGCTTCTCAATTTATTTCCCCATTTGCCCAGCCCCTCATTTGATTCTCCATCTGCACAACCCGTCAGTTTTTCCCCTCCTCTGCACGACCCTTCAATTCATCCTCTCCTCTGCACAGCCCCTCAGTTTATTCCCCCCCATTAGGACAGACCCTCAGTTTACCCTCCCCATATGCACAGCTCCTCATTTTATTCCCACTCCTCTGCACAACCTATTTTATCTCCTCTCTGCAAAGCCCCTTATTTTCTTCCCCATAAGCACAGCACCTCAGTCTATATCCCCATTAGCCAAACCCCTCCCCTCATTTTAGCCTCCTCCATCTGCACATTCCCTCTTCTCAATTTCTGCCCCCTGCACTGTAATATAAGAATTGAACAAAAAAAGCAAATTAAACTAATACTCACATAATCAGGCTCCACCATCTCTTCTGTGAAGTGCAGCAGTGGATGCTGGACGGTGGAATGACGTCAATATACCGCGCCATCCAACATCCCCTGCGTGCGCCTTCTCCAACAAGGCGCTGGTCAGAAGTGACCTGCATTTTGCTGGAGAGCCTGACGGAGCTTGGGGGATGCTGTGTGTGCCAGGCGGCGCACACATCAATTGCATTTGCGTCTGATATATGCGAATGCAATTGAGAGCAGGGAGGGAGCGACGGCCGCTGGCCGCTGCACCTGTACTGTGAACGTAAAACTGGATATTTTGAGTCCATATTGAAATATACAAAATGCATTCAGACTTTGACAGAGCAGCATTGCTGGTCATACATTTACAGACAGACAATGTTCATAGTGACACAATCTTGAGAACTGTTTATTTATTGTCTGAAAGATTTTACGTCACAAATAGTTCTATGTTTTTCTGTTTGTTGTTTGTTATTGTAAAACATGGAGGTTTATTTAACCTATCTGTTGTGGACTTATGTAATCCTTGGGAGCTTTTATATTTTGTGGATTTATTGTCCCAGTGTCTGATGTTTGCCTGGTATCTCTGATTCATCTTATCCCAAAAGCTGGCCACTAGAGGGTGAGGCTGAAACCAGAGTTACACAGTGTTACAGAACCCCCCAGTACCCAGAATATGTTGTGCAGTTATATGTATGTATAATAGGTTCCATGTGAGATGCATGTCCCTAATGCATCAGCCCACAGGCTGCGCCCCTGGACAGAGGGGACAAGATATCCCCCTTCTGACCTCCCCCACCTTTGTAATTCCCACAGTAAATATCGGCAGGCTCCGGCCACCTGCGGATATTGTAATGTATGTCTGACCTGCCGCTTTTCAATTGGCCTGCCCTCTGTATCTGTGTGATATATTCTGTGTCCTGTGAGTAAAGCGTTGTCACACTGGAAATACGTGGAGAAGCGGTGATCTTTTATATGCGCCCATCTAACCAAGCAATTCCAGCCAGCGTCCTTCATTCAGACTCCAGCCAAAGCTGAGTGGACCTCCTGAAACATGGGGTGGTACTGAAAGAGGTACTCCAGCACGGTAGACCCCGTTACACTGGTGGCAGACAGCGGGATGTGATACCCCGTCTACAGGAGGAAAGGAATGAATGGAAAACAACTACCAGAAGTTAAAGAGGACTACATTAAAAGATCTGGTGGAAGCCCGAGGGTTAATCACCAGCAACAAAACAAAAGCGTATTTGATAGCAGCCATCATGGAACACAAAAGTGTAGTGCCCCTCAATGTGAACTGGAGGAGACTGAATTCCAGAGGGAGGTAAAGAACAGACTGGCATTCTATGGCCCAAACCCTGCAGTAGAGATCATACGAGAGGTGATGGCTGATGTGCGTACTGATCTGAAGGAAAAGATGGTCGAGCGGACCAGGATAGAGCTAGCCAAGATGGAGATGGCAGAGCGGACCAAAGTGGAGCTGGCAAGATGGAAATGGCAGAGCGGAGAGAGGAGAGTCAGTGAGCAGGGGGAGCTCTGGCCTTTGCCCAGGTACCTTCAACAGCAAACCACAAAAAGATCCAGTATAATGCCTTCCGACAGCTGGGGGAGGCAGAGGAAGACATTGATGGCTTTCTGCAGGACTTTGCAGTGTGCCCTTCATCAAGTGAAGCCAGAGGAACGGGTTCAGATTCTGGCCAGCAAGCTGACAGGCCGGGCAGCGGACGCCTATCACACGGTACCTGATGAGGACTGTATGGACTATGAGCGGATCAAAGAAGTGATCTTGCTGACACCAGAGGCATACCGCTAAAAGTTCCGTGGACTTATAAAACGGGTAACCGATACCCATGCTGAATGGGCCTGTAAATTACGGCGGTCACTGCTACAGTGGGTACAAGGGAGCCAAGCAACCTCTAAGGAGGACATCCTCCAGCTCTTCTTGTCAGAACGATTCTTTAATGGACTAACCCCCGAGACACAGGAATGGCTTTGGGACAGGCGGCCAATGACTCTTGAGTAGGCCGCTCGTCTGGCCGATAAACATCATGATGCCAGGAGGCCTCAGTTGTCCGGATCAAAGATGGTCACTAGGGGTCCGCCCATGGACCTGGAGGCCCCCAAACTACAGAAGATTGTAGGGGGACCAGCTAAAAACCCAGCCTACCACAGTCCCCCGGGGCGCGATGCCACACCTGCCATCAACTGGGCCACCTGCAAAGACAATGTCCCAACCGGACTCAGCATACCCAGTGGCCAAAGGTGGGAGCAGCTACCTTCAGCCGGGCCGCTGTACACTGCTACCAAGATGAAGCTGACCCGGCATTGGGGGCTGCGACTAACAAGGGGGTGGAAGAGATGGAGGAAGTACTGCATGAAGTAGACCCCGTGCAAGCAGCCCGGGCAGATAATCGACAACAGCATCGACAGGTTGTGTGGGTTAATGGGAAACGTATGCAGGGACTAAGAGATTCCAGGGCAACTTTGACCCTTGTGACGCCTCATCTCTTCCGGGACCAATAGAAGACAGACCGGACAGTGGCAGTCTGTGTAGCAGGGGGAGCCATACATCGACTGCCCACTGACAGGATTCACCTGAACTGGGGAGTCGTGGATGGCCTTGTTGAGGTCGGCTTGATGGAGCATTTGCCTGCAGACGTCTTGCTGGGAAATGACTTGGGGCCCATGTTGTCTGCCTTCTCGGTTGCCCCTCTGGCTGAGACATATCCTGTGACCACCCGGAGACAAGCTCGAGCTGCGGAGGCGGAATCGCACTCAGAGGAGGCCCAGGTAAGACATCCCAGCCCTACACGTATTCCCATAGCCAGACACATTTCTTGGGCCACCCCAGCTGAATGTAAGAGGGAGTTACTTGAGGATCCTTCATTGGAGGGATATCGTGGGAAGGCACAGGAGGGGAGAGGGGTACTGGAAGGGGAACAGTTTGTATGGAAGCAGGGACTCCTCTACCGGATCACAGAGCAGCCCTACTGTTGTGGATTCTGTTTGTGGGCTCCCTCTGATTTTGGCGGACGTTTTGTGCCAAGATGGGCATTGATTTGTCTTTCTCGTCTGCATTCCATCCTCAGACGAATGGCCAGACGGAGCGAACTAATCAGACCTTGGAAACTTATTTGAGGTGTTTTGTTTCTGCTGATCAAGATGACTGGGTTGCTTTTTTGCCACTGGCCGAATTTGCTCTTAATAATCGGGCTAGTTCTGCCACGTTGGTCTCTCCTTTTTTTTGTAATTCGGGGTTTCATCCTCGTTTTTCCTCTGGTCAGGTGGAGCCTTCGGATTGTCCTGGAGTGGACGTGGTGGTGGACAGGCTACATCAGATTTGGAATCAGGTGGTGGACAATTTGAAGTTATCTCAGGAGAAGACTCAGCAGTTTGCTAATCGCCGTCGCCGCGTGGGTCCCCGACTTCTTGTTGGGGATTTGGTGTGGTTGTCTTCTCGTTTTGTCCCTATGAAGGTCTCTTCTCCTAAGTTCAAGCCTCGGTTCATCGGTCCTTATAGGATCTCGGAGATTCTTAACCCTGTATCTTTTCGTTTGGATCTCCCAGCATCGTTTGCTATTCATAATGTGTTCCATCGGTCGTTGTTGCGGAGGTATGAGGTGCCCGTTGTTCCTTCGGTTGAGCCTCCTGCTCCGGTGCTGGTGGAGGGAGAATTGGAGTATGTTGTTGAGAAGATCTTGGATTCTCGTGTTTCCAGACGCAAACTCCAGTATTTGGTTAAGTGGAAGGGTTATGGTCAGGAGGATAATTCTTGGGTGGTCGCCTCCGATGTTCATGCGACTGATTTGGTCCGCGCCTTCCATAGAGCTCACCCTGATCGCCCTGGGGGTTCTCGTGAGGGTTCGGTGACCCCTCCTCAAGGGGGGGGGTACTGTTGTGGATTCTGTTTGTGGGCTCCCTCTGGTGGTTACTGCTGGTACTGGGTGACTTTGGTGGGTTGCGGCCTTTGGTTTCCACCTGTCCATCAGAGGCTGGGTGTTTCCTATTTTACCTGGCCTTTCTGTCATTCCCTTGCCGGCTATCAATGTATTCAGATGTGCTCTGTTTAGTTCCTGCATACCTGCTCCCAGATCTTTCAGGATAAGCTAAGTGCTGATTTTCAGTTGTTTGGTTTTTTAGTCCAGCTTGCTTATTATGTCTCTATGCTAGCTGGTAGCTCTAGTGGACTGAGGTTCTCCCCATGTGCCATGAGTTGGCACATGGGTTCTTGTAATCTCAGGATGGTTTTTTGATTAGGGTTTTTTGCTGACCGCTCAGACCCCTTTTGTATCGTTCTGCTTTCTAGTTTACAGCGGGCCTCAATTTGCTAAACCTATATATATCATCTCTATGTGTGTGCCTTCCTCTCATTTCACCGTCAATACATGTGGGGGGCAACTATACCTTTTGGGGTTCATTCCTCTGGAGGCAAGTGAGGTCTTTATTTTCTCTGCAGTACTAGTTAGCTCTTAGGCTGGTGCGTGGCGTCTAGAACCAACGTAGGCACGCTCCCTGGCTATCTCTAGTTGCGTTTGTCAGGCGTAGGGCAGCGGTCAGCTCAGGTTCCATCACCCTAGAGCTCGTCCGTTATTTATTTGTATCTTGCTTGTCCTGTGCTATCCCTAGCCATTGGGATTCATGACAGTATAGCCGGCCCACAAAGTGTTAATTGTTTGGGCTGAAGCAGGAGAAAAAGAAGTGTTTAAGGGAAATTTTTTTTTTTTTTTTTTCCCTTCAGAGTTTTGCTGCCTAGCCCTTAATTGCTGTCTAGCTGCTTCTTACCTCCTCTTAACTAGTGTTGAGCGATACCGTCCGATACTTGAAAGTATCGGTATCGGAAAGTATCGGCCGATACCGGCAAAGTATCGGATCCAATCCGATACCGATACCCGATACCAATACAAGTCAATGGGACTCAAGTATCGGACGGTATTCCTGATGGTTCCCAGGGTCTGAAGGAGAGGAAACTCTCCTTCAGGCCCTGGGAACCATATTAATGTGTAAAATAAAGAATTAAAATAAAAAATATTGCTATACTCACCTGTCCGACGCAGCCGGGACCTCAGCGAGGGAACCGGCAGCGTTGTTTGTTTAAAATTCGCGCTTTTACTTGGTTACGTGAAGTCCCGGCTTGTGATTGGTCAGGGCGGCCATGTTGCCGGGACGCGGACCAATCACAGCAAGCCGTGACGAAATTACGTCACGGCTTGCTGTGATTGGTCCGCGTCCCGGCAACATGGCCGCCATTAACCAATCACAAGCCGTGACGTCACGGGAGGCTGGACACGCGCGTATTTTAAAAAGCGCGCGTGTCCAGCCTCCAGTGACGTCCCGGCTTGTGATTGGTTAATGGCGGCCATGTTGCCGGGACGTCACTGGAGGCTGGACACGCGCGCTTTTCAAAATACGCGCATGTCCAGCCTCCCGTGACGTCCCGGCTTGTGATTGGTTAATGGCGGCCATGTTGCCGGGACGTCACTGGAGGCTGGACACGCGCGCTTTTCAAAATACGCGCATGTCCAGCCTCCCGTGACGTCCCGGCTTGTGATTGGTTAATGGCGGCCATGTTGCCGGGACGTCACTGGAGGCTGGACACGCGCGCTTTTCAAAATACGCGCATGTCCAGCCTCCCGTGACGTCCCGGCTTGTGATTGGTTAATGGCGGCCATGTTGCCGGGACGTCACTGGAGGCTGGACACGCGCGCTTTTCAAAATACGCGCATGTCCAGCCTCCCGTGACGTCACGGCTTGTGATTGGTTAATGGCGGCCATGTTGCCGGGACGCGGACCAATCACAGCAAGCCGTGACGTAATTTCGTCACGGCTTGCTGTGATTGGTCCGCGTCCCGGCAACATGGCCGCCCTGACCAATCACAAGCCGGGACTTCACGTAACCAAGTAAAAGCGCGAAATTTAAACAAACAACGCTGCCGGTTCCCTCGCTGAGGTCCCGGCTGCGTCGGACAGGTGAGTATAGCGATATTTTTTATTTTAATTCTCTTTTTTACACATTATTACATTAATGTTGTTGCGATACCCGATACCCGATACCACAAAAGTATCGGATCTCGGTATCGGAAATTCCGATACAGCAAGTATCGGCCGATACCCGATACTTGCAGTATCGGAATGCTCAACACTACTCTTAACCCTTGAATGGCTCTGATCTTAGCTGTTTAACATGGATGTCCAGAGTTTGGCTTCCAGCCTGAGTAATCTCGCGGCAAAAGTTCAAAATATACAGGATTTTGTTGTTCACACTCCCATGTCTGAACCTAGAATTCCTATTCCAGAGTTCTTTTCTGGAGATAGATCTACCTTCCTGAATTTCAGGAACAATTGTAAATTGTTTCTTTCTTTAAAAACTCGCTCCTCTGGAGACCCTGCTCAACAGGTCAGGATTGTAATATCTTTCCTGCAGGGCGACCCTCAGAATTGGGCATTTGCATTGGCACCAGGGGATCCTGCATTGCTCAGTGTGGATGCGTTTTTTCTGGCATTGGGATTGCTCTATGAGGAACCTAACCTGGAGATTCAGGCTGAAAAGGCTTTGTTAGCCCTCTCTCAGGGGCATGATGAAGCGGAAATATATTGTCAAAAATTTCGGAAATGGTCGGTGCTTACTCAGTGGAATGAGTGCGCCCTGGCTGCAAACTTCAAAAATGGTCTTTCTGAGGCCATTAAGGATATTATGGTGGGGTTCCCTACGCCTACAGGTCTGAATGAGTCTATGGCTATGGCCATTCAGATTGATCGGCGTTTACGGGAGCGCAAACCCGTGCACCAGTTGGCGGTGTCTTCTGAACAGGCACCTGAGACTATGCAATGTGATAGAATTCAGTCCAGAAGTGAACGGCAAAATTATAGGCGGAAAAATGGATTGTGTTTTTATTGTGGTGATTCAGCTCATGTTATATCAGCATGCTCTAAACGCACAAAAAGGGTTGATAAATCTTTTGCCATTGGTACTCTGCAGCCTAAGTTCATTTTGTCTGTGACTCTGATTTTTTCACTGTCTTCCATTTCCGTCGATGCCTATGTGGATTCGGGCGCTGCCCTGAGTCTTATGGATTGGTCATTTGCTAAACGCTGCAGTTTTAGTCTGGAGCCTCTGGAAGTTCCTATTCCTCTGAAGGGAATTGACTCTACACCATTGGCTATGAATAAACCGCAGTATTGGACACAAGTGACCATGCGCATGACTCCCGTTCATCAGGAGGTGATTCGCTTCCTTGTACTGTATAATTTACATGATGTAGTAGTGCTTGGTCTGCCATGGTTACAAACTCATAATCCTGTCCTGGACTGGAAAACAATGTCTGTGTTAAGCTGGGGATGTCAGGGGGTTCATGATCATGCACCTCCGATTTCAATCGCTTCATCTACTCCTTCTGAGATCCCTGCGTTTTTGTCTGACTATAGGGATGTTTTTGAGGAGCCTAAGCTCAATTCGCTCCCTCCTCATAGAGATTGTGACTGTGCTATAGAATTGATTCCTGGCAGTAAGTTCCCTAAGGGTCGTTTATTTAATCTGTCACTGCCAGAGCATACTGCTATGCGGAATTATATTAAGGAGTCCTTGGAAAAGGGACATATTCGTCCATCTTCGTCCCCTCTGGGAGCAGGTTTTTTTTTCGTGGCAAAAAAAGATGGTTCCCTGAGGCCTTGTATAGATTATCGCCTTCTGAATAAGATTACAGTCAAATATCAGTATCCATTGCCATTATTGACTGATTTGTTTGCTCGCATTAAGGGGGCTAGGTGGTTCACTAAGATAGATCTTCGCGGTGCGTATAATCTGGTGCGGATAAAACAGGGTGATGAGTGGAAAACCGCATTTAATACGCCTGAGGGCCATTTTGAGTATTTGGTAATGCCTTTTGGGCTCTCCAATGCTCCGTCAGTCTTTCAGTCCTTTATGCACAATATTTTCCGTGAATATCTGGATAAGTTTATGATTGTGTATTTGGATGATATTTTGGTGTTTTCTGATGACTGGGAGTCTCATGTTCTACAGGTCAGGAAGGTGTTTCAGGTTCTGCGGGCCAATTCTCTGTATGTGAAGGGCTCAAAGTGTCTCTTCGGAGTCCAGAAGATTTCTTTTTTGGGGTACATTTTTTCTCCTTCTACTATTGAGATGGATCCCGTCAAGGTTCAGGCGATTTGTGACTGGACACAACCTACATCTGTTAAGAGCCTTCAGAAGTTCTTGGGGTTTGCTAATTTTTATCGTCGGTTCATTGCTAATTTTTCCAGTATTGTTAAACCTTTGACTGATTTGACTAAAAAGGGTGCTGATGTTGCTAATTGGTCTCCTGCTGCCGTGGAGGCCTTTCAGGAACTTAAGCGCCGGTTTTCTTCTGCTCCTGTGTTGTGTCAACCAGATGTTTCACTTCCTTTTCAGGTTGAGGTTGATGCTTCCGAGATTGGAGCGGGGGCGGTTTTGTCACAGAGAAGTTCTAATGGCTCGGTGATGAAGCCATGTGCATTCTTCTCTAGAAAATTCTCGCCCGCCGAGCGCAATTATGATGTGGGTAATCGGGAGCTTTTGGCCATGAAGTGGGCATTTGAGGAGTGGCGTCATTGGCTTGAGGGTGCTCAACATCGTGTGGTGGTCTTGACTGCTCATAAGAATCTCATTTACCTTGAGTCTGCCAGGCGTTTGAATCCTAGACAGGCTCGTTGGTCGTTGTTTTTTTCTCGTTTCAATTTCGTGGTTTCATACTTGCCAGGTTCAAAGAATGTGAAGGCAGATGCTCTTTCCAGGAGTTTTGTGCCTGACTCTCCTGGAGACTCTGGGCCTACTGGTATCCTTAGGGATGGGGTAATATTGTCCGCCGTATCCCCAGACTTGCGACGTGCATTGCAGGAGTTTCAGGTGGATAAACCGGATCGTTGTCCACCAGAAAGACTGTTTGTTCCGGATGATTGGACCAGTAGAGTCATCTCCGAGGTCCATTCTTCTGTGTTGGCTGGTCATCCTGGAATATTTGGTACTAGAGACCTGGTGGCCAGGTCTTTTTGGTGGCCTTCCTTGTCTAGGGATGTGCGTACCTTTGTGCAGTCTTGTGAAGTGTGTGCTCGAGCTAAGCCTTGCTGTTCTCGGGCCAGTGGGTTGTTGTTATCCTTGCCCATCCCGAAGAGGCCTTGGACGCACATTTCCATGGATTTTATTTCTGATCTCCCGGTTTCACAGAAAATGTCTGTTATCTGGGTTGTGTGTGACCGCTTTTCTAAGATGGTTCATTTGGTGCCCTTGCCTAAGTTGCCTTCCTCCTCTGAGTTGGTCCCTTTATTTTTTCAGAACGTGGTTCGTTTGCATGGGATTCCGGAGAATATCGTTTCTGACAGGGGATCCCAGTTTGTGTCTAGATTTTGGCGGACGTTTTGTGCCAAGATGGGCATTGATTTGTCTTTCTCGTCTGCATTCCATCCTCAGACGAATGGCCAGACGGAGCGAACTAATCAGACCTTGGAAACTTATTTGAGGTGTTTTGTTTCTGCTGATCAAGATGACTGGGTTGCTTTTTTGCCACTGGCCGAATTTGCTCTTAATAATCGGGCTAGTTCTGCCACGTTGGTCTCTCCTTTTTTTTGTAATTCGGGGTTTCATCCTCATTTTTCCTCTGGTCAGGTGGAGCCTTCGGATTGTCCTGGAGTGGACGTGGTGGTGGACAGGCTACATCAGAATTGGAATCAGGTGGTGGACAATTTGAAGTTATCTCAGGAGAAGACTCAGCAGTTTGCTAATCGCCGTCGCCGCGTGGGTCCCCAACTTCTTGTTGGGGATTTGGTGTGGTTGTCTTCTCGTTTTGTCCCTATGAAGGTCTCTTCTCCTAAGTTCAAGCCTCGGTTCATCGGTCCTTATAGGATCTCGGAGATTCTTAACCCTGTATCTTTTCGTTTGGATCTCCCAGCATCGTTTGCTATTCATAATGTGTTCCATCGGTCGTTGTTGCGGAGGTATGAGGTGCCCGTTGTTCCTTCGGTTGAGCCTCCTGCTCCGGTGCTGGTGGAGGGAGAATTGGAGTATGTTGTTGAGAAGATCTTGGATTCTCGTGTTTCCAGACGCAAACTCCAGTATTTGGTTAAGTGGAAGGGTTATGGTCAGGAGGATAATTCTTGGGTGGTCGCCTCCGATGTTCATGCGACTGATTTGGTCCGCGCCTTCCATAGAGCTCACCCTGATCGCCCTGGGGGTTCTCGTGAGAGTTCGGTGACCCCTCCTCAAGGGGGGGGTACTGTTGTGGATTCTGTTTGTGGGCTCCCTCTGGTGGTTACTGCTGGTACTGGGTGACTTTGGTGGGTTGCGGCCTTTGGTTTCCACCTGTCCATCAGAGGCTGGGTGTTTCCTATTTTACCTGGCCTTTCTGTCATTCCCTTGCCGGCTATCAATGTATTCAGATGTGCTCTGTTTAGTTCCTGCATACCTGCTCCCAGATCTTTCAGGATAAGCTAAGTGCTGATTTTCAGTTGTTTGTTTTTTTAGTCCAGCTTGCTTATTATGTCTCTATGCTAGCTGGTAGCTCTAGTGGACTGAGGTTCTCCCCATGTGCCATGAGTTGGCACATGGGTTCTTGTAATCTCAGGATGGTTTTTTGATTAGGGTTTTTTGCTGACCGCTCAGACCCCTTTTGTATCGTTCTGCTTTCTAGTTTACAGCGGGCCTCAATTTGCTAAACCTATATATATCATCTCTATGTGTGTGCCTTCCTCTCATTTCACCGTCAATACATGTGGGGGGCAACTATACCTTTTGGGGTTCATTCCTCTGGAGGCAAGTGAGGTCTTTATTTTCTCTGCAGTACTAGTTAGCTCTTAGGCTGGTGCGTGGCGTCTAGAACCAACGTAGGCACGCTCCCTGGCTATCTCTAGTTGCGTTTGTCAGGCGTAGGGCAGCGGTCAGCCCAGGTTCCATCACCCTAGAGCTCGTCCGTTATTTATTTGTATCTTGCTTGTCCTGTGCTATCCCTAGCCATTGGGATTCATGACACTCTACACAGGGACGAGCCCCACTATAAACGACAGCTGGTAGTTCCCAAGAAGTATAGGCAGGAGTTACTGCGAATCTCTCATGACATACCCTAGGCCGGGCACTTCGGCATCAGTCGCACCAGGCATCGTCTGACACAAAACTTCTTTTGGCCGGGGGTAACCTATGATGTTCACCTGTGACAGTTGCCAGCGCATTGGCAAGAGGGGAGATCGATGCAAGGCCAAATTACACCCCCTCCCCAATGTGGAGGAACCATTTAGCCGAGTAGCGGTCCATCTGATAGGGCCGTTAGCCAAACCCAGTCCGTCAGGGAAAAGGTATATATTGACAGTGGTAGATTATGCCACACGGTATCCAGAGGCGGTTGCGTTACCTAACATACTGGCAGAGATGGTGGCGGCTGCCCTGCTCCAGGTTTTCTCATGGGTTGGATTTCCCTGGGAGATTATCTCGGACCAGGGCACCCAGTTTACCGGAGAGGTGACCAACCAACTGTGGAAGCTGTACGGCGTAAAGTCCATTAGAAGCTCCCCATACCACCCATAAACCAATGGGTTGTGTGAACGCTTTAACGAGACGTTAAAACAACTCATTGGGACTTTTACCAGGACCTGCAGGGACTGGGAGAAATTCTTGCCACACCTCCTGTTTGCCTATCGGGAGGTGCCCCAAGAATCCACGGGGTTCTCCCCGTTCGAACTGGTATACGGGAGGCGGGTAAGGGGACCCCTAGACTTAGTGCTAGAACACTGGGTAGGGGAGGGCATCATAGAAGGGGTACCTATTGTACCCTATGTGCTGGAATTCCGGGACCGCCTACAGGAGCTGACCCAGGCTGTACGTGGGAACATGCAGGTGGCCCAGCGGCGCCAGCGCGTATGGTACGATCGGAGGGCCAGAGAACGCACCTTGGAAATAGGACAGAAGGTCCTGGTGTTAGAACCCACTAGGCAGAACAAGTTCCAAGCTGCATGGCAGGGGCCCTACCTGGTAGGAAAATAGCCGACACCACCTATAATGTCGCCGATTGTGACGACCCCAGGGTTATCCGCATGTTCCACGTGAATATGCTGAAGCCCTACCGGGAGCGCCCTGAAGAGGTAGTGGCCATCTGGGCACCTGAAGCAGAGGATTTAGCCGGACTTCCCTTGCCAGATGTCTTAGGGGAAAGGACTCAGTCCAAAACATGGGACCAGGTACACTTGGGTGAAGACCTAGGTCCCCGGGAGAGACAGCAGGCGGAGGCGTTGAGGCAGCGACAGAGGATGTTTTTGGGGAGACCAGGGTACACTCGCCTGGCACAACATAAGGTTGAGACCCGGGATCAGACCCCCCTGCGACAACCCCCCTTCCGCATCCCTGAGTCTATACAAGAAGGGATGCGACAAGAGATACAAGAGATGTTGCGTTTAGGGGTCATTGAAGAGTCAGATAGTCCCTGGGCATCCCCCGTAGTGTTAGTGCCCAAGAAGGATGGGACTACACGGTTTTGTGTAGACTATCGTAAGCTCAATGAGAAAACGGTGACGGATGCGTATCCCATGCCGTGTGTGGATGAGTTGTTAGACCGGCTGGCGGGGGCAAAGTATTTGACCACCATCGATCCATGCAAAGGCTACTGGCAGATTTCCCTTAGTCCTGACGCTATTCCCAAGTCGGCATTTGTCACCTTGTTCGGCTTATTCCAGTTTCGAGTTATGCCATTCGGGATGAAGCATGCCCCGGCAACCTTCCAGAGGCTGGCTGACCAGCTTCTGGATGGTCTTCAGGACTATGCTTGTGCCTACCTGGATGACATCGCTATCTACAGCGCGACATGGGAAGAGCATCTAAATCACCTAGAGACAGTATTGGACAGGATCCACAAGGCCGGAATCACCCTGAACCCAAACAAGTGGCACGTGGGCAAAGCAGAGGTTCAGTATTTAGGGCATTGGGTGGGAAGTGGGAAACAGCAACCAGAACCAGCCAAGATTGAGGCCATAGCCAAATGGCCCACCCCACGCACTAAAACCCTGGTCATGGCGTTTCTAGGGACAGCGGGGTATTACAGGAAATTTGTTCCCAATTACAGCAGCATAGCCAAGCCCCTCACTGATCTGACCTGTAAGAACCAACCCCGCCAGGTAACCTGGACCCCAGAGTGTGAGGAAGCCTTCCGCCAGCTAAAGGACGCTCTCACCAATACCCCTGTATTGGCCGCACCTGATCCAACTAAACGTTTCCTTGTTCACACAGATGTTTCTATGTTTGGATTGGGGGCAGTACTGAGCCAAGTCGACCCGGACGGCCAAGAACACCCGGTAGCTTACCTGAGTCGGAAACTACTGCCTCATGAAGTAAGCTATGCGGCCATCGAGAAGGAGTGCCTGGCGGTAGTATGGGCACTCAAAAAGTTGCAACCATATTTGTATGGACGACAGTTTTCCCTCCTAACGGACCATAATCCCCTAGTCTGGCTTAATCTGGTCTCCAGAGACAACGCCAGATTACTGCGGTAGAGTTTAGCCCTACAACCTTTGGATTTCACCATCCACTACAGACCCGGCAAACAAAACGCCGATGGACTAAGTCGACAAACGGAACTTGTACCAACCCCATAAACTTTGGTCATCCCCAAACCGATCCGTTAAGGATCAGACTGTTTATGCCGATCGCGTCGCTGAAAAGGGGAGCCGTGTTACAGAACCCCCCAGTACCCAGAATATGTTGTGCAGTTATATGTATGTATAATAGGTTCCATGTGAGATGCATGTCCCTAATGCATCAGCCCACAGGCTGCGCCCCTGGACAGAGGGGACAAGATATCCCCCTTCTGACCTCCCCCACCTTTGTAATTCCCACAGTAAATATTGGCAGGCTCCGGCCACCTGCGGCTATTGTAATGTATGTCTGACCTGCCGCTTTTCAATTGTCCTGCCCTCTGTATCTGTGTGATATATTCTGTGTCCTGTGAGTAAAGCGTTGTCACACTGGAAATACGTGGAGAAGCAGTGATCTTTTATATGCGCCCATGTAACCAAGCAATTCCAGCCAGCGTCCTTCATTTAGACTCCAGCCAAAGCAGAGTGGACCTGAAACACGGGGTGATACTGAAAGAGGTACTCCAGCATGGTTGAAAGAGGTACTCTAGCACGGTAGACCCAGTTACACACAGTGTAAATCACTATATAAGGCCAGAGAAACATGACTAAAACAGAAGCAGAAAGTTGGGTACCTGTACTTATATGTGTACAGTGTTGTGACACCTGCGTAAGTGGGGACCCCCATGCAGTGTTGTGAATTTTCCAGGAGTTGTATGTCTTTGTGCTTTCTTCCCTGGTATTTCAGATGGATGATGTTTAAAAGCTCATTGGTGATTATGTGAGTATATGTACTTAATCTTTATATGTACCTAATCTTTATATGCGTTTAAAGGGAACCTGTGACAAGGTTTAGCCGATATAAGATATAAGATACGGCCACTGCCTTTCAGGGCTTATTTACAGCATTTTATAATGCTGTAGATAAGCCCTCGATCCGACCTGAAGAAAAGAGAAGTAAGTTATATTATACTCACCCAGGGGGCGGGCCGGTCCTATGGGTGTCCAGCACCTCCCATCTTCTTATGATCACCGCCTTCTTGCTTGCTTCATGGCTCCCCGGCATCGGGCTCCTGCACAATCGTACTTATCTTCCCTGTTGAGGGCAGAGCAAAGTATTGCAGTGTGCAGGCACTGGGCCTCTCTGACCTTTCCCAATGCCAACACTGGGGGCGGTAAAAATGACCCGAATCATGTTCTCCAGGGTCTCGGCTACCCCCGGTAGCCGAGACCCCAGAGATTTTCCAATGCTGGGGAGTGCCATAACCTTATTTCTCAGTGCCGTTAAAAAGCGGTGCTGAGAAATAAGTACCCTTAACTGCCGCCATTAAAATGCATTATCAACGGTTGTTAAGGGGTTATCTGTATCTGAACCTTAGTGTTAAAAACTTGGCAATACAGCACAGGACAGAGAGAGGGGTGAGCGGTGTCAGTGACTGATATAACTCACCTCCGTGCCTGCACCCCTTCCCCAGGTAGGCAGGAGGTAGCACCCTAGGCAGGTGCCTACACTGCCTACCCCTTTTCCCGGCCCTGCCTGGCAATTCTTATGGCTGCTTGGTCCCATATTCCACCATTGTTAAGCAGCTTAGTAATATAGGTTAGAGATCAGGGCTGATCGCCATGCTATAAACTGAAAATGAGACGTTTCAGGGGCAGACGGCACTACAAATCCCATTGACCTTTGCAATTTGAGCATCAAGTGAAATTCGTTAACGCCAAACTGAGAATGACTGAGGTTTCATAGACAACAAAATTCTCAGTTGTGGGCGGAATTGTTCTTCATGGAGCCCACATATACAGAGATTTCATGAATCCAACCCCAAACAACTTCTCACTAACAATATTGTCTTGGAAGAAAATCTCTATTTAGTCTAATAGACTTGATATCTAGAGCATCTTGCATGGATAATTAATTACCATGTTGTAATTGTTCAATCTACCCACACAATGAATTATACAATCAATTTCAAGTATTTGGCAATAAAACAAGTAAGTTTAGATTTTGATAACATTTTAGACTTTTTGGCCAAAGAATAAATGCAATTAGTTGGTTTCATAGCTATGGAAAATCTCCAGTCACATATGAGCACATATGAGCACAGTGGTACTAATGAGCTAATTGATAAGGATACGGGTACTGACATTTAGCTAATAAAGGTCCAGTCTATGCTGAAATACATCAGTAAGGACAAAACTTTTAGGACTCAGACGTCTGTTTTATTTTTGAATTGCAAAAACTAACCAAGTTTCATCAGTGATTTTCATCAGATTTTCATGAGAATGTCATGAGATTTTCATCAGTTTGCTCAGAGTTTCATCCATTTTTCTCTACCTTTTCCTATCATTCAGTGAAAAGCAGACACCACACTGATGGCATCTGAATGCTTTCTCATTTTTTCACTAATCCATATACTTGTATTACCGATCTTAAGCCGACACCTGAATCCACGATTTTGCACAGACCACTTAGTCCAAAGAAACAATCTGACATGTCAATGACTCCATAGACTATCATAGGTACAAGTGCTATCTGTGAAAAAAATGGATACACTCATACGTGAAAAACTGACGTGAATGAGGTCTTAGGGCTCATCCAGATGTAATTTTTTTGCATATGAGTTTTGTGGAGACACGAGAGTCAGTGAGTGCTCTCGTCCATTGGCTTGGTTGTCTTAAGAAAGAACCAATGGTCCAGGGCTTATCCCACTGAATGCCCACTCTCCTTTCCCGTGGGCACAATACCGCTCAGACAACACAGGGTGAGAGTAAAACAGTGTGGCAATAATTTATTGAACTACCAACAGACAATAACATATAGGGCAGTCCTAGCAAGTATCCAAGATGGGGCAAATGATAGAGTCTCACCTTACCGCTGGCTCACTGGCATTAAAGCACCTGCGACTTCGGGGCATTGGCCGACTACCCCCACCAGTGACACCCCGTTTTTGGCTGGCACCTACAGAGAGGCAGTAACAACAAGCTTAGGAAGCTGACTGAGTGCAGTGAGGTATGTGGCCAGGTGACCTAACTGTCCCAACCTGGATTCTGCAAACGTCTGAGGGTTCAATGATAATCAATGGAGCAGATCTGTATTTTTCCAGCTAGGGCCGTGGTCTCTTAAGCTGGCATTCTGTAGATTCCCTGGTAACAGAGGCAGATCCCCCTTTTATAGTTGACAACTGTCCTTTAGGCCATCATCCACAAGTCAGGGGGAAGGCAGGATGAGATTAACTCTCATTGTTTAAGTATTTAATCAGTCTGCACAGTTTGTCCTTCAATGTTTGCAGGTCAACAAGCTACATGAACTTATACAATGGGTTATCAATATATCAGCAAACATCAATTGTTCAATGAACCTGCGTCCCTGTTCTCCAAGCATGGTAAAACAATAATTAATTTAAGAGTCGACATTTAGGCTCAGATGAACAATGGCCTATGTCTTTTGACCCACCGAAAAAAAACACATCAATTGAAGAGTCAATGTTCAGACTCATGTGAACAATAGTGTATGTCTCCTGGCCTACTGAAAATATACGTCTGACATAATTAAGATTAAATGCTGTGTCGTTACAAGTTCTATCCATTTTTTTCACAGATAGCACTCGTACCTATAATAGTAAATTTGTCTGTTCTTATATCCATGATTTTTCACAAGCAGTCCATGCAAAATTATGGAGACATGTCCAAGTGTTGGATCAAAATCGGCACTGCAAGTCTATGAGTCCATGGAAAAATTGGATCACACTCAGAGGCCTTCTCAGTGTAGTCCGAGTTTCAAAAACTGTTAGAAGAAAGAGGAGATGCTTTTTTTTAAATTTCCCATGCAGGAAAAACTGAAGGAAATCAGACTAAAATCAGATGAAAATGATACTCAAACTTTTTTTTTCTTCTTAAGACAAAAAAACTCGACATTTGAAAGTGGATTTCCGTTGACTATGACATGAACACCAAAGTATTTATCACTTGATATAAAAATGTTATATTTTTGTGAAAATCCTGCATCAAATCTTCATTTTTAAAGTAACTAAAGGACCTATGAGGTATGCATTTCTGCAAACACTATAAGAAGCATCACTATAGCCTCTCAGGAACTTTCATAAAATGATATAAATTTTTAGTAGTTTGTGGACCAGTGATGTATTCAAAACCAACTACTGTGTCTGGCAGAGGTAGGTTAAGACAGGAGAGTGAAGGTAGCTAGTTCAGGACAATGGACTAAGGGACCACGTGGCCCTCCATCAAAATCATCAATGTAACCAGGGTATGAAAAACACTACCTGCGTAAGATTATCTACATGTAGCATATTTCATCTGCGCTCCCATAATACCCTGCTCTCTAGTAAAAGAATCCATCAGAATTTAGTGCGCTGTCTAAATATAGGGGAAAAAAAATCATATACTGGTAGTAAAATAAAAAGAGCACAAAATAGGTAAAGCAAAACATTTGTAAATAAATGTAGAATTTTATAAGGCTTTAAAGGGCCACTGTCACCCTCCCCCCCAGCCGTTATAAACTAAAAGAGCCACCTTGTGCAGCAGTAATGCTGCAGTCTAACAAGGTGGCTCTTTTAGTTTTTGATTCATTTATTACCTCAATAAAGCGTTTTAAAAATTGGCCACAAATACCAGATATTGTACCTGGAGGAGGTCCGAATCGTCCTCTATCAATCTCCCAACGGCCGTCACTCTTCTCTTCAGGGGCGATGGTCGCCGCCCCCTTCGCGCTGTTGCTTCTTAAATCCGGCGCCTGCGCTGTGTGTGCCTGCCTGGGGCCCGCACTGTGTTATTCATTATGCACAGTGCGGGGCTGGGGTTCCTGGGCATGCGCACTGCGCTTGTCAGACGCTCCCCCGGTCCCCCGCCTTCCAGCATTGTTCTTTGTGGCTGTTCAAAACGTCGGCAATGAAACCTGTATATTCCGGCAATGCTGGAAGGCGGGGGACCGGGGGAGCGTCTGACAAGCGTAGTGCGCATGCCCAGGAAGGGTAATAGTCTTGTATGCCCTGCACACGAGTAGCCAGCTGGTCCACACTTGTAATCAAGGTCTGGACATTCATGTCTGCAGCAAGCATAGCCACTCTGAGGTAAAGGGGAAGAAGAAAAAAAAAAAAAACTCAGAATCTTCTTTCTTATAATCCCTCTTCTGCAATGCATTAAACATTTAATACGGGCCTGGCAAACTGTTATGACCCCAATGGCGAGGGTCTCAGAGGAACGTGGAAGTCTGCAGAATACAAAAATCCAGCTCATAGGGCAGTGGTAACTGGGTTGACCATATATCTACTCCTAACACCAACACTAGAAGTAGCCGGGGATCATTCCTACGTTGATTCTAGATGACACGCGCCAGCCGGAGAATCTAGCTACCCCTAGTAGAGGAAAACAAAGACCTTTCTTGCCTCCAGAGAAGGGGACCCCAAAGCTGGATAGAAGCCCCCCACAAATAATGACGGTGAGGTAAGAGGAAATGACAAACACAGAAATGAACCAGGTTTAGCACAGAGAGGCCCGCTTACTGATAGCAGAATAAAGAAAGGTAACTTATATGGTCAACAAAAACCCTATCAAAATCCACACTGGAAATTCAAGAACCCCCGAACCGTCTAACGGTCCGGGGGGAGAACACCAGCCCCCTAGAGCTTCCAGCAAAGGTCAGGATGTAGATTTGGAACAAGCTGGACAAAAAATACAAAACCAAAACAAATAGCAAAAAGCAAAAGGCAGACTTAGCTGATATAACTGGAACCAGGATCAGTAGACAAGAGCACAGCAGACTAGCTCTGATAACTACGTTGCCAGGCATTGAACTGAAGGTCCAAGGAGCTTATATAGCAACACCCCTAACTAACGACCCAGGTGCGGATAAAAGGAATGACAGAAAAACCAGAGTCAAAAAACAAGTAACCACTAGAGGGAGCAAAAAGCAAATTCACAACAAGGCTGTAAGCCAGATGCTCTGCATTGCCTGTGTGAATAATGCCACATACAGACTATTATCGCTTATCTTTTTGTGCACTAATACCAAAAAGCCAACACTGGATTGAAAGTGGTTGTTTCATCTGTATTTTTTGCTCCTGTGTGTTTGCCATCATTAATCGGGTCCACTGCACCCTGATAGTGCATTTGGTTGGAGGCTTCAGCAGGTAAACATCTCTGCTTTTTTCTCTGTGACTTTTTTCAATTTTTTGGAGGATTTGTAAGTCCTCTTTTTGTGTCGGTGAGCTTTTAACTGGTAGCTGTCATACCTCGGTCCTGGTGCTCTAATGTCATTTTGCTATATAAAAGGTAAGAATAATAATCACATGCAATAGGTTGGGTGTCCTGCTACAAATTTTGAATTAAGTTCAGGGGCACTCTTCTTATAACATAGTTCATGGTATATCATTAATATCCTGGCTTAGCCCATCTCATGTGTTCCTATGTGAGAAATTTGTAGAATTCCTGTGCAAAGTCAGGTACCTGAAATAGACGTGATCAGCTGATCCCATTGCATTGTAATAAGAGAATCCTGGGTGTTACCCATGAATATTTAACACTGACAGATAAAGTTTCCTAAGAGCGTACAGGGGAATTGAGAGTGACCAGGACAGACACTGTTCATATGTGAGCCCGTTCAGCATTATGTTACCGAAGGGATCATAATTAAGGTACGTTTTGCCCCTTGTAACTATTCTTGGCGCACATCTAAGGTCTTCAAACTGTATTTGGATCTCAGTCTACCAAGTCTACTGTGGTTCTTGGTGCCACCTAGATGGGCGGATGTGGATCAGTACCCACGGTGGCAGGAGAAGGTGTAGATGAACCTTTACCAGAAGATACAGAGGAACAACTGAGTTCAGGAGATGGCACCTTGGAGTTCAGTGGACGCAAGATGGCACGACTTCCGGTTTCAATATGCACACTCGCTGATCAGCTCTATAAACTGTACCTGAGTGGCACGATGGTAAGTGAGATCCCCGATGACCTATATCAACTCCACAACTTACGCACTTTGGCTCTTGATGCCAACAGATTACCGGAGTTGCCGGAGGCTGTATGTTCTCTACCACATCTGGGTCGCCTCTACATAGGGGCAAATCGTCTTCAGGGTCTTCCCCCTTCCTTTGCACGTCTCCAGACTTTGCGCACTCTGTGGATAGAGCGGAATTTTTTGTACCACTTTCCACGTGTATTACTGAACATGCCCGCACTGCGATGTTTGCAAATGGGTGACAACCGGTTAAGGGGTCTTCCTGGAGATATTGCCACATGTATGCCAGGTCTCAGAGGTCTCTGGCTCTATGGAAATAGACTGGAGCGTGTACCAAGAGTTCTTTTACGCTTACACGGACTAGAGGTTCTCGATCTGGATAAAAACAAGATTTCAGTGTTTCCAGACATGAGTGGAATGAAGGGACTTTTACTACTTTCTTATGACCACAATCCTGTAAATGCTCCACCCAAGGTAGGAGAGACGGTCACATTGGTTGGTGAGGGTGCCCAGGAGTTTATGGAAGAAAGAGAGGAGCGCAGAAAACAGATAGAGGAGGAGGAGATGGAGGAGAGAGAAAGAGAACAGCAAGAGAAGGAGGCACAAAAGGCTGAAGAAGAGGCTGAAGGAGAGGGTGAATGGGAAGGTGAACAAGAAGAACTTTTCGAAGAGGAGGCTGAAGAGCTGGACAACCATCCTTCTAACCATTACTCTGGTGACCACGAAGAGGACTATTATCCAGATGAGGAAGGGTATTACCTGGAGGAAGGATATTACCCTAATGAAGGAATTTATTGACCAGAATCACAAGCATAAATGTCCAAAAAGTAAAAAAGATATTTGCACAAGGTTTTAGAAGACTTTCTAATCAAAGAGGTGTGATAGATAGAAATGGTCTTAACAAATGTATGGTCTTTAAAAGAGAACATAATCATTGTAAAATGAACATTTACTCAAGTTTTTAATTATACTTTAAATAACTGGGCTTGCAGTCGTGAGGATTCCCGCGAGCGGCGGGTTTTTGACTGCAAGTATGTGATTTATATACATGATGTCATGTTCCGACTAGATGTATTGAATGAGGCACCAGACACTGTCTAGTTAGAATGTGACCGGAAGTATGCAAATCACATACTTGAGTTCTCTTGACTGCCGTTCCCGGAGTTGGCACAGGGGAATCCTCACAGTGCGCAGAATGTGTGGAATAACAAGTCTGCACAACTTTTAGCATTAGTCTGGACAGCCCCTTTAAGTTAGAGTTATTAATAGGCTTGCCTTCACCCAGTGCAAAAATGTATTATGCTCTTGTATCTTAATCTCATGGTGAAGAAAGAGCACCTTGTTGAAGCCTGTAGCACCCAGCACCTGGGGTACAGCATCTGTCAAAATATGTCCCTGCTCTATACATACAATAGAATGTTTTCATTCACTGACAGCATGCAGAGTGTTTGGAAACTGAGAGGAATTGTTGCACAAAGTGTAAACTGTAAATGTATATCTGAATTGTGTATTTCTATTGTGCATTGAATCATCTTTACTTGCAAAATGCCGGGAAAATCTCATCAGTCTTTTGCAGCTAGAACACTTCTCATTCATGAGATATGTGCGTTACTTAGACTATATTAATCACCAATATGGAAATACATTTGATTAATGAACTTAAATTAATATTTTCCTACTCTAATTGCAGTCATTAATTATAATTAGCATTCTGTCACCGGGTGAACACATACAGTAATAAAGCTGGAGTGGGGGTCTGTACATAATTATTGATAATGTCACTGAAATATGCCGCCAATAATGGGATTAGTGCAGGTTTGGATTGAGACCCCATCAAGAACAAGCAGGCTGTTGTCAGTGCCGTGCCACCTTCAGCTTTTCCGTACACACCGCCATCTTTGTCTGTGGGCCATATCTGGTATTGCAGCTTAGCTGCAGCTCAGCCCCTTCACTCTGCTGGTAAGATAATATCTCCACAATATGATGTAATAAAACCAGATGCATTTTGGTCTGACAGATTTATACACAATGTCTGAAGGAAAAACTAATTGTTGCCCATAACAACCAATCACAATGCAGCTTTCATTTTTTATAGTGCTCTTGAAAAATGGAAGCTTTGCTGTGATTGGTTGCTATGGGCAGTAAAGTTAGATTCACATCTGTGTCCTACCACAGATCATGAAAGGATAAGTAATAGGTCAGCATACTGCGCTATTTCTGGGGGTGAAACAATAGACACCACCTACAGACCCCCTCCATAGACTATAGGGTCTGATCAGTCCCATGTAACAATTCCATTTTATTGTTTCTATTATGGAACAGAAAAACTGTGTTCTGTACATAGACATGAGCAGGGCCTTAGGTTTTGTGCAGTGTCTTTTTCAGGAGGACTGTGCTCCAAAAAATGCCTAAAAAAGATGCTTAAGATTTTGAGCATCTTTTAAAGGGTATATTTGGGACTTTGTGAAAAACCAAAAATTTGCCTAACTACTAACAGGCAGGTAGTTGCTTCCTACCTGCCTGTTGTGCCTGGCAATTATCTGAACTGTCACTGACCGCTCCTGCCAGCGATTGAGCTGCCTATGCTGATGTCACACTGACAGAACAAGAGCTTCTTTTCCGCTCTGCTCTGTTGATTGGGGCGGGACTTCTACTTCACTCTGATTGACAGCTGGATTCCCACTGCCTAACTGGGGGAGCTGATAGTCAGAATGACATCGGAAGCCATTCCCCGTCGACAGAGCTCTGCAAACGTGACATCAGCAGAGGCAGCTGAATCTTTTATCTTTTTATTTTTCACAAAGTCCCGGATATACCCTTTAACCTCTTCAGATTTCTAAAGACACCAAGTGGTTAAAAAAAAATGACCTCACCATTCTTCAGGTATTATCCACTCTGAAGACTCTTTGTACTTAACAATATAAGTCAATGGGCCGTCTCAAAAGTAGTTTGGCATTATTTTTGGTTCAAAAACCACTAGTGGTTTCTTCACTGTTAAAGGAGTGAAAAAAAAATAAGGGCGCAGTCAGACAGCGTATAACATGGATGATGATCGCATCACAGTGCACGGACTGGACAGTAGGGTCCATGCACATTTTTTTTGTGGAAGTGGGATGACATGATTATTTTTTTACTTTATTACAGAAGCAGTGGTATAGGACAGGGGTGAAGGCCTAGATGCCAAATTCTACGGCAGCGCAAAATTTCACCTCTCCCTGCCTTTACTGGCTTGTCTTTGTGGAGTGGTGCAGGGGCGCAATGAGTGCCCACCTGGCATCTGGCCATGTAAATGAGTATTAAAGCCAGGGGCCGAGACAACAAAGATTTCAGTATAATGACATGAGCTTCCTATGCAGAGCGCAGCAGCTGATGACACACTCATATTGGCTGCTGTGCTCTGCATGAGAGATTGAGATGACCAAGTCTGAGGATTGAACCGTGTGCACTATATTGTGCTCTCCCGCAGCGCTATGTTGGATGAACTGTCCAAAATTTTAAAATAATGTCTTGTGGAAAAAGAAAAGAAAAAAAAAAGAGCATGAACCGCACATCCCAAAATCATACGTTGATCTAAAGCCGCTAGGCAAAAATTTAAATACTGAATATGAGGTTTTCAGTTTAACATTCTGATCAGACTGTATGAAGCCCACTGCCCCTTCACGGCAAACCTCGTAGTGGGTCCTAACGCCCTAACGGAGCGGAGCCGTGCGGCAACCACCGCCGCAGCGGCCATGCACCAGCAGGGCGGACGGCCTGTTGCCCCACAGCACCCATGCTGCGAGACTGAGCCCCCAAGACTCCAGACCGCGCCGCCCCACCAGCACAAAGCCACAGCAACAATGGCCGCCACACAGCACCAGCACCAAAATGAAGGGAGCATTTCAACTCACCTTCCTCCAGCTCTTCAGTGAGAGCCAAAATGGGCTAGACCCCTTACTTTGCAGTCTCCTGCTAATTAAAATCACCTGAACCAAATGGGAGGAGTGCTGGTCCAAAAAAAGAGACAAGTACATGCTTTGTGGAAAAAGAAAAGAAAAAAAAAGAGCATGAACCGCACATCCCAAAATCATACGTTGATCTAAAGCCGCTAGGCAAAAATTTAAATACTGAATATGAGGTTTTCAGTTTAACATTCTGATCAGACTGTATGAAGCCCACTGCCCCTTCACGGCAAACCTCGTAGTGGGTCCTAACGCCCTAACGGAGCGGAGCCGTGCGGCAACCACCGCCGCAGAGGCCATGCACCAGCAGGGCGGACGGCCTGTTGCCCCACAGCACCCATGCTGCGAGACTGAGCCCCCAAGACTCCAGACCGTGCCGCCCCACCAGCACAAAGCCACAGCAACAATGGCCGCCACACAGCACCAGCACCAAAATGAAGGGAGCATTTCAACTCACCTTCCTCCAGCTCTTCTTTTTGCCTAGCGGCTTTAGATCAACGTATGATTTTGGGATGTGCGGTTCATGCTCTTTTTTTTCTTTTTGCACATAGCATGTACTTGTCTCTTTTTTTGGACCAGCACTCCTCCCATTTGGCTCAGGTGATTTTAATTAGCAGGAGACTGCAAAGTAAGGGGTCTAGCCCATTTTGGCTCTCACTGAAGAGCTGGAGGAAGGTGAGTTGAAATGCTCCCTTCATTTTGGTGCTGGTGCTGTGTGGCGGCCATTGTTGCTGTGGCTTTGTGCTGGTGGGGCGGCGCGGTCTGGAGTCTTGGGGGCTCAGTCTCGCAGCATGGGTGCTGTGGGGCAACAGGCCGTCCGCCCTGCTGGTGCATGGCCGCTGCGGCGGTGGTCGCCGCACGGCTCCGCTCCGTTAGGGCGTTAGGACCCACTACGAGGTTTGCCGTGAAGGGGCAGTGGGCTTCATACAGTCTGATCAGAATGTTAAACTGAAAACCTCATGTTCAGTATTTAAATTTTTGCCTAGCGGCTTTAGATCAACGTATGATTTTGGGATGTGCGGTTCATGCTCTTTTTTTTTCTTTTTGCACATAGCATTTAAAATAATGTCCCCTGTAAAAAAAAAAAAAAATGAAATCCCCCCACACAAAGAATGTTGTAAATTTTATCTGTTTATACACCTTTTTTAATTCTAACCAGGTCTAGGTTTAGAGCTAAGTTGATAAAATAGATACAAGAAAACCCCCCAAAATGATCCATAGGTTAGTGGGTGTAAAATACTTAAAATTCGCACACACCACCGTACATAAGACACGAGTTGTAGGAATACCCCTTTAGTCTATCTCGCCATCACACGCATGGTGACAGGATAACGGTACATTTTTTAATTTATTTCCGAGCTCCCAAGTTTCTTGTTTCAAGTCACTGGAAATTGTCAGTTTATGTAAGTGCTGATAAACGAGAACGAGTTTCGAATTAATTATGAGAATGTTTAATTGACGGAAAGAGTTTCGTATCACATGAGGGTCTCACTTTTCTACTTCCAAAAAATAGATCATCCGGGGAGAGCAAGAGACAATTACACAATTTGTCTTATGTACACTGATGTGATCGGATCACCATGCTCGTTATCTCTGCACGAAGCTGCTGTGCTGAGGCTTTGATCGTATCTCCAGCAGATTCAACACATGCACCATTCTTCTGTGTTTACGAGGGTAAAGTCTATGGCAAGGTCACTCAAGGACATCCAGAGCCAGTATTCAGAGCGGAGGTTACAAAAGGAGCACATGAATGCAGAATGGACGGGGTGGCTTACAAGGAGGTATAGAGTTGAATCTATGAGATTTATGGGTCCACATATACACGGACACGGAACAAAGTGCTAGTTAAAGGGGTTGGCGAGGTAAGGTAACAATGTAAGGCGAGGGTCACATGGCTATATTCTCCAACTGAGAAAAACAGTCCAATTATGCTAGTCAGATTCTGATAAGAGTTTGGTCAGAGGGCGGTTAGAGCGTGATCCAATTTTCTCTGAGCTGGAGAGGAAAAAAAAAAGTTTCCCCATGCAGTCTGTGAAAATTGAACCACACTCAGATGTCATCCGAGTGCAGTTTGATTTTTTTTTTTTAATAGACTTGAATGGGAGAGAGAGATACAATTCCTGAAGGCAAATCTTGCATGCTGCAATGTATAGGAAAAAGTCAGACATGTGCACAGCCCCGTAGAATAACATGGGTACAGGTGATATCCATCAAAACCACGGATAGCACTTGTCCGAGTTATACAGTCATCTGCACGAGCCCTTAAACAAATGTAAAAGTATGAAACAATGTTATAGACACTCTGTGTGACTGCAGACTTATGAATCCCCCTGCATGCACTGTGCCCTGCGAGGATTCGCCGGTTTCTGAGCTGGGATTGGCAGGCACGTATACGTTATGCATATGCCTGGCCAGAACTCGTCTAGTGGCACGACCTAGCTAAATACAAGTGTATGGAGAGAAGCAGTGCCCACTAGTTGGAGTCTGCCCAGGAGTATGCATAACTCATACATATCCACCGGTCTCAGCTCAGAAATCGGTGAATCCTCGCAACGCACTGTGCGTGCACTAGGGAGGATTCATAAGTCTGCAGTCACAGAGTGATCAATTTAGATAACACAACCCCTTTAAGGCTACAGTCACACTATCAGTATGTGGTCAGTATTTTACATCAGTATTTTTAAGCCAAAACCTGTCCCCGGCCGCTGGCGTCTTCTTCCGGGAAGAAAATGGCGCCTGCTGAGATCTGCCGGCCGGCACCCAGCAACAATAGGAATTTTTTTCTATTGGTTCATTTTGATCACTGTGATAGACCCTATCACAGTGATCAAAATAACAAAAATAGTAAATCAAATCCCCCTTTATCACCCCCTTAGTTTGGCAAAAATAATAAAATAAAAAAAAGTATTTCCATTAGGGTTAGGTTTGGGCTAGAGCTAGGTTTAAAGTTGGGGCTAGGGTTAGGGTTGGGCTAGTGTTAGGGTTGGGGCTAGGGTTAGGGTTGGGGCTAAGGTTAGGGTTGGGGCTAGGGTTAGGTTTGGGCTACGGTTGGGGCTAGGGTTGGGCTAGGGTTAGGGTTGGGCTAGGGTTTGGTTTTGGGTTAGGTTTGTTTTGGGGTTATGGTTGTGGTTATGGTTGGGATTACGGTTAGGGGTGGGATTAGGATTAGGGGTGTGTTAGGGTTAGGGTTTTGGTTAGGGTTATGGTTAAGGTTGGAATTAGGGGTGTGTTGTGGTTAGGGTTGGAGTAAGAATTGGGGGGGTTCCACTGTTTAGGTACATCAGGGGGTCTCCAAATGCGACATGGCACCACCATTGATTCCAGCCAATTTTGCGTCCAAAAAGTCAAATGGTGCTCCCTCCCTTCTGAGCTCTGCCATACACCCAAACAGTGGCTTTTCCTCACATACGGGGTATCAGCGTACTCAGGAGAAATTGGAAAATACATTTTGTGGTCCATTTTCTCCTGATACCCTTGTGAAAATTAAAAAAAATTGGTTCCAAAGTAAATTTTTTGTGAAAGAAGTAAAATGTAATTTTTTCCTTCCACATTGCTTTAGTTCTCGTGAAGCACCTGAAGGGTTAATAAACTTCCTGTATGTGGTTTTGCATACCTTGGGGGGTGCAGTTTTTAGAATGGTATTACTTTTGGGTATTTCCATATTGATCCCCCAAACTCACTTCAAATGTGAGATGATTCATAAAAAAATGTTTTTGTAAATTATGTTGGAAAAATTAGAAATCGCTGGTCAAATTTAAACCTTTATAACTTCCTAACAAAAAAAATTATGTTTCCAAAATTGTGCTGATGTAAAGCTGACATTTGAGAAATGTTATTTATTAACTATTTTGTGTGGCATCACTCTCTGCTTTCAGGGTACAAAAATTAAAAGTTTGAAAATGGCAACATTTTCAACATTTTTGCCAAATTTCTGTTTGTTTTCCCTAAATAAAAGCAAATTATGTCAAAGAAATCTTACCACTAACATGAAGTACAATGTGTCACGAAAAAACAATCTCAGAATCGGTGAGATACGTTGAAGCGTTCCAAAACTATAACATCAAAAAGTGACAGTGGTCAGAATTGTAAAAATTGGCCTGGTCATTAAGTACCAAATTGGCTCGGTCACTAAGGGGTTAAGACTCTGCGTTGTTTATGCAGCGAAAATACAGTGTGTCAAAAACTCACCAAAAACTAATTATGGGAACTTAATCTTAAATGTCCCATGTGAGCCAGATTTTGTAAGCTCTAGTGTCAGTGTGTCTACAATAGCCAAACATAAAATTATTAAGCTCTCGTATCGAGTGTTATACAATAGTGTGACTCCGGCCTCAGCATGGAATCTTTTTTTCTTGTCTGCAGAAAGAGAAAAAAAATTTAAAAAAATTTTTCCGGCCCATTAGGTACTAAAACTCGGACAGCAATATGGATATTGTAGATATCCAACATTCTCTTAAGAATGCCATAGGAAGCAGAAACCTGTCAGGACAATACTGCAGCAAAGTATAAGTAGCAACTAATTTTTGTGGATTGCGATATGAGTAAGTTAACATGAGCATATAAAAAATGTGATTCATCCAGAAAAGTGGGACGATTTTTTTCTCACTTGTCATCCAGGTACAATCCGCTCTTGCAGCAGCTATTAACCATTTACATGACTATTTACAGTTTCCTATGTTACAGAATTGCAATGTATCTGTAAATATTGGATGCTATGCTGTGTCTCCGTACAGCATCTGATTTTTTTTCACACCTATAGACTTGAATTTGTGAATCTCAGCCGATTTATGTAAGAAACCAGTGTGTGGTGCACTTTTTTTTTCACACGCAGATTCATTTATTCAGTGAAACAAATGTTCATTTACATTGCCGCATTGAGTATCATTGGTCTGAGTGTTGGTCTGACCGAAAATATGTTTGTGTGAACGAGTCGTAAGGAACTTTTGGACTACCTTCGGGAACCTGATGTAAAATATAGGGCTAGCACAGGGAGAGATAGACTGCTCAATATTGAATTTACAACACCAAGAAGAAGAAGTCATGAAATTATGGAAATTACAGGATCAATAGACATGTTAGTAATATGCAAATGATGAAAAAATGGAAACAACATCTTTAAAACATCTCGATTTATTCAGTATTTAATATGAGAAATCCCGGCACTTACATGCCATGGCTGCTAACAATGAGGATATTAATGGTTGTCTAAGGAACGTTCTGCCATTTTGAATGCACTTGGGCATGTGAATCATGAAAGAGTAACCATTGTCTTAATTTTTTATTCATAAATCAATATACACATGAAAATAAGAAATTGTCTCAATTCACAGGTAAAATCTATATTCAGTGACTGCAGATTTTCCCATTGAACTACAATATGACAGTTGGTGCTCATTAAGTTCTATGGACGTTGCAGCAGAATGTCTGTGTAGGCCTCTAGCTCCTCCCCTCTCCTTAGACCTCTTTCACACTTCCATTTTTTACAATCAGTCACAATCCGTCAAAATGTTGAAAAGATGGATCCTGTGCAGATTGTAAAAAACGGATGCACTGGATCCTTTTTTTTTACGGATCTGTCGAGGCAGTTGTTGCCAGAATTTAAGGCTATGTGCACAAGTTGTGTATGCGTCTTCGCCATGAAAACGCACACACAACAGAAGCCATGTTAAAAATAGTAAAAAAAATAAAAAATCGTGATATTCTTACCTTCCGGCGTCCCCCGCAGCATTCCCGATGCTCGCGATGCTCCCGGCAGCTCCCGTTCCCAGTGATGCCTTGTGAGACAATGACCTGTGATGACGTAGCGGTCACGCAAGCTGGAAGGGAGATCCCTGGGGCTAACAGAGCCAGTGGGCGAAAGGATGATCAAGGAAGAACGAATGGTAGGGCTGAAGACGTGTTGTGCTAAAGAAATAAAGAACATGAAGTGCTGTGCCCTGAGCTGACCAGAAAACGTTTGCTTGTTGCTATGAGCTTGGTATACCCTGAGTTGTGTGCAGCGGCTCCTGAGGATGGAGGCCTGGAGGCAGCAGAGGCCTGCGGCCTACAAGTGAGTGTGATGCCCCCATACCCTTCGGCACACTGGGACAGGGACACTGTTTTCCTGTAAAGTGCCAGAGCGTAACGGGACAGTATCTCGGCCATGACTACCGCTCTCGGCCACTTATTGTAGAGTAGTGTACTTAATATGGTAAATAGGGTTTCTGGAAATTATAGTTTCCCTTTAACTGAGTGGTCTGACAGACAAAAATAAAGTGACAGCTCCCTGTTTCCTGATGCCCGTGTATTAACTCTTTCCTTGGTCTCTACTTCATGGCCCCTCTCAAAACAGGAAATGAGTGAGTGATTAGTCATTCACTGGCCACATGGTTGACCCACCTCAGCCAGTGATTGCCTGCAGCTTGTCATATGTCCATGTCATATATCCACAGCAGCAGGCAGTAGGATTTAGTTGGGTTCCCAGCAGCACTGGAATGGGGAATCGATTAGTTGTGACTTGGAATAATTTTTCTTTCTGACCATTAAAAAATAAAATTGTGCAACCCATTTAATTAATAAAATTATCTACCTGCAAAACTGTCCCTAGGAAGAACATGGGGATTAATGTTATTCAGTTCAATATACCCATCCTAACAGAATGGAATGATCTAAATTGGCCCTATTGGCTGACTAAAAATCACATGCACATAACATATTAAAATATTGTGTGTGTGTGTGTGTGTGTGTGTGTGTGTGTGGAGCGCCCCCGTGTAGGGCAATGGGGTACTCTGTACCGAGCCCTTCGGTTCTCAGTGGGGATGTCACGGTCGCTGACCCGGTCCGTGGCCCTAGGGACGTCCGTTGTAAATGGGGAAGGTCTTTAAATGGATAATGTTTGTGACGCCACCTGTGGTATTCGGTCAGGGTGACCGACGCTGCTTAGGGGTCCGCTGGGGTGATGTAATGGCAGCTAGATGGTATACCTTCCCACAGGTGAAGTATATCCCCAGGGCTTCCCAGAGTGTAGATGGTGGATGGTGTGAGGCGCGGTGAAGAACGAGGGCACAAGGTTGCAGTCTCTTTACCTTTACTGAAGGCTTCAGCATCCACAGTCCAGGGTACAGACCACAGGGTAGGCAGAGTCCGGCCGGTCTGAAGGCAAATCCAGAGTCCCCCTATCCAGGTGGAAATCAGTAGCCTTCCTCTAGCGCCTGTGTTGTAGTACCTCCCTGCTGAGCTTCTCGGTAAGGTTCTCACAACTGATGTTGGTGTTCTAGATGTTATTTCTCTTTCTCTCTGTCCCCCTGATGGAATGGATAGGACAAACCCGTATGACTGGTGGCCTGAGGCTTTTTACAGGGACTCTATCACGCCCCGGCCCCCACAAGTTGCCACCGTGCCTCCTGGGTATGGGTCGGGCAGGTGACGTGGAATTACCTGTCCTGCCAGTCTCTGAAGTAATATGTAGAGATCCTTACTCCCTCGGTGTTCTGGCTACTTGGATTCTTGCGCCTCAGAAGGAGGCAGCCTTTTACAGGGCAGAACTCCTTCTGGATTCCTCTCCTTGTGCTATGACTTAGTTTCTCACCCTCCGCAATACAATTCTCTTTCGTGTCCTTTCTTAGGATGCTGCCGCACGTGGGGCAGGCGCAGCTCCGTGGCCTTCTGTCTAGGCCTTTGACAGGATCCCACCCCTGTCACGGACCCCTCTGTCTGCCGCTCTGTGATGTTCCTTCTTCCCCTCTGGCTGCCCGACAGGGTGCTGCCTGGGTGAAGCCCAGTCAGCTTCTGCCTAACTTCCTATCCAGACCACCAGTTTTACCTAATTGTGAGGAGTGCCCTAATAGATAGAAGCGTAGCTCTCCCTGGTGGGCTGGAGTGTGAAGTGTGTTGTGTGGTTTGTGATACCTGGTAAAGAGATCTCCTTTATTGCCCTCAGACGTAACATCACTCCCCCTGGTGGAAGAACGACATTACTGCAATGACCAGGACTCTGGGGCGCTGCATGTGTGTGTGTGTGTGTATATCTGATCTGTGGTCTGCAGGTGGGGACCACAGACCACATCTCAGTATCAATGCTTTCTGGCTGATGTTTTGGTCACTTTTGAATGTTGGTTGTGCTTTCACACTCGTGGTAGCATGAGACGGACTCTACAACAAACACAAGTGGCTCAGGTAGTGCAGATCATCCAGGATGGCACATCAATGCGAGCTGTGGCTAGAAGGTTTGCTGTGACTGTCAGCGTAGTGTCCAGAGGCTGGAGGCACTACCAGGAGACAGGCCAGTACACCAGGAGATGTGGAGGGGGCAGTAGGAGGGCAACAACCCAGCAGCAAGACCGATACCTCAGCCTTTGTGCAAGGAGGAACAGGAGGAGCACTGCCAGAGCCCTGCAAAATGACCTCCAGCAGGCCACAAATGTGCATGTGTCTGCACAAATGGTTAGAAACCGACTCCATGAGGATGGTCTGAGTGCCCGACTTCCATAGATGGGGGTGTGCTCACAGCCCAACACCGTTCAGGATGCTTGGCATTTGCCACAGAACACCAGGATTGGCAAATTTGCCACTGGCACCCTGTGCTCTTCACAGATGAAAGCAGGTTCACACTGAGCAAATGTGACAGACATGACAGAGTCTGGAGACGCCGTGGAGAGCGATCTGCTGCCTGCAACATCCTTTAGCATGACCGGTTTGGCAGTGGGTCAGTAATGGTGTTGGGTGGCATTTCTTTGGAGGGTCGCACAGCCCTCCATGTGCTCGCCAGAGGTAGCCTGACTGCCATTAGGTAACGAGATGAGATCCTCAGACCCCTTGTGCGACCATATGCTGGTGCGGTTGGCCCTGGGTTCCTCCTAATGCAGGACAATGCCAGACCTCATGTGGCTGCAGTGTGTCAGCAGTTTCTGCAAGATGAAGGCATTGAAGCTATGGACTGGCCTGCCCGTTCCCCTTACCTGACTCCGATTGAACACATCTGGGACATCATGTCTCGCACCATCCACCAAGGTAACGTTGCACCACAGACTGTCCGGGAGTTGGAGGATGCTTTAGTCCAGGTCTGGGAGAAGATCCCTCAGGAGACCATCCGCCACCTCATCAGGAGCACACCCAGGCATTGTAGGGAGATCATACAGGCACGCGGAGGCCACACACACTACTGAGCATCATTTCCTTGTCTTGAGGTATTTCCACTGAAGTTGGATGAGCCTGTAACTTCATTTTCCACTTTGATTTTGAGCATCATTCCAACTCTAGACCTCCGTGGGATATTAGTTGTGATTTAAGTTGCTCATTTTTAGGTTTTATTGTTCTCAACACATTCCACTATGTAATGAATAAAGATTTACAACTGGAATATTTCATTCAGTGATATCTAGGATGTGGGATTTTAGTGCTCTCTTTACTTTTTTGAGCAGTATAAATATATATATATATATATATATATATATATATATATATATATATATATACTGTATATATATATATTATATATAAACATGTTGTGGAATTTCATTATTTTCATTATGTAATATGTGAAGCAACCAGCAGAGTGTGCTGTGGGTTAAGCAATCTCGGTGTGTGCGCTGTATCAGGAGCTTCATAGACTGTTCCCCACTTGCTCTCATTGCTATTCACTGCACACTCTCTCTTATTTCCCTAGTTCATACTGTATTTACTATGAGTGTGATCTCTTAACTTTGTCTCACCCTCCTGTATATGTTATACACAGTCAATGGCCAAACACAAAGGGTGAGATAGATGGGGAAATCATGTCCCCAGCAAATAAAAAAAATGGTAAACTTCAAATAGTATATGAATCCTACAAAAAATGGGAGAAAGGTGAGTATTGCAATTTTTTTAAAATCAGTGAGTACTCGTGCTCACTTTTTTTCTCAGCCCCCTTTGCGCCAACTCCGTACACACATCCCGCAACCGCCGAACTTTGATAAGTGACGCAGTTCACTTATCAGAGCTTGTGTCTGCGGTTTTCCTTTTTTTCACCTTCCTTTGCGCCACCTGACTACAACCGTAAGGCCGTGGTCAGACGTATAAAAATACGGTCCATTTTTTTTACGGCCGAGATATGCAGAAAAGTTTCTTAACAGTGATCCGTATTCAATGCGAGGATGCAATTTTTTTCTCCAAAAAATATCCATGTGGCCACCGTATGGCATCCGTACAGCGAGATTCTCTCGCCAGCTTGCAAAATGGACATATAATGGATTCATGGGCTAAAATATTCGTGAAAACATATATACAGTCTATATATATGTATGTCAGTGAGACACATACAGTATATATATATATATATATATATATATATATATATATATATATAATTCATACAGAGCTAAGTAGCATAAAAGCCGGTAATTCAATTGCCGGCTTTTGCTAAGTCCTACCAAACCCGACAGGATATGAGACATGGTTTACATACAATAAACCATTTCATATCTGTTATATTTTTACATATCCCTCACTAATAATGTTAGTAGTGTGTGTGCAAAATTTGGGAGCCCTAGGTGTTAAAATAAAGGGTTAAATCATGGAAAAAACTGGTGTGAGCTCCCACGCAATTTTCTCTGCCAGAGTGGGAAAGCCAGTGACTGAGGGCAGATATTAATAGCCTAGAGAGGGACCATGGTTATTGCCCCTCCCCCCCCGGCTAAAAACATCTGCCCCCCAGCCACCCCAGAAAAGGCGCATCTGTAAGATGTGCCTATTCTGGCACTTAGCCACTCTCTACTAACTCCCTTGTAGCTGTGGGATATGGTGTAATAAGGGGTTAATACCAATAGTAGGAAAGGGTTAAAAATAAACACACATTTAGAATAAACTATTTTAATGAAAGAAAGAAAGACACAGGGTTTTATTATCGTTATTGTACACTCAATCCAACTGAAGACCCTCGTTTTCCTGTAACAAATTCCAAAATAAAAAAGCAACAATATCCTATACCTGTCCGCCATACAGTCATGTGCCATGATGTAAATCCATCTGAAGGGGTTAAATACAGTTACAACCAGGAGCACTGCTAATGCAGCCGCTCCCGGCTGTAAAAGACTGGGGAATTAATGAAATTAAGGTAACGTAGCTTCTGTGACTAGCAGTGCTGTCACCGAAGCTGTGCCCCCTGGTGACATAAACTCATGAACTGTAGCATGGTAATTTTTCTGAATATTTTCACACTCTACAGTTCCAATGAGTTTATGCCACCAGAGGGCGCAGCTTCGGAGACAGCACCGCTAGTCACCGAAGCTACGTTACTTTCATTTTATTCATTCCCCAGTTTCTTACAGCCGGGAGTGGCTGCATTACCAGGCTCCTGGTTGTAACTGTATTTAACCCCTCGAGATGGATTTACAGCGTGGGACATGACTGTACGGTGGACAGGTATGGGATATTGTTGCTTTTCTATTTTGGAATTTTTTGCAGGAGAACGAGGGTCTTCAGTTGGATTGAGCGTACAATAAAGATAATAAAGCCCTGTGTCTTTCTTTTATTAAAATACTTAATTCTAAATGTGTGTTTATTTTAACCCTTTCCTACTATTGGATTAATAATGGATAGGTGTCTTACTGACTCCTCTCCATTATTAACCAGGCTTAATGTCACCTTACAATAGCAAGGTGATATTAACCACTTATTACCCCATATCCCACCGCTACAGGGGAGTGGGAAGAGAGTGGCTAAGTGTTAGAATAGGCGCATCTTACAGATGTGCCTTTTCTGGGGTGGCTGGGGGCAGATGTTTTTAGCCAGGGGGCCAATAACCGTGGTCCCTCTCTAGGCTATTAATATCTGCCCACAGTCACTGGCTTTCCCACCGTGGTGGAGAAAATTGCGCGAGAGCCCACGCCAGTTTTTTCCGTGATTTAACCCTTTATTTTAACACCTAGAGCTCCCAAATTTTGCACACACACTACTAACATTATTAGTGAGGGATATGTAAAAATATAACGGATATGAAATGGTTTACTGTATGTAAACCATGTCTCATATCCTGTCGGGTTTGGTAGGACTTAGCAAAAGCCGGCAATTGAATTACCGGCTTTTATGCTATGTAGCTCGGTATTAAATATAAATATATACAGTACAGACCAAAAGTTTGGACACACCTTCTCATTTAAAGATTTTTCTGTATTTTCATGACTATGAAAATTGTACATTCACACTGAAGGCATCAAAACTATGAATTAACACATGTGGAATTATGTAGTTAACAAAAAGTGTGAAACAACTGAAATTATGTCTTATATTCTAGGTTCTTAAAAGTAGCCACCTTTTGCTTTGATGACTGCTCTTGGCATTCTCTTGATGAGCTTCAAGAGGTAGTCACCGGGAATGGTCTTCCGACAATCTTGAAGGAGTTCCCAGAGATGCTTAGCACTTGTTGGCCCTTTTGCCTTCACTCTGCGGTTCAGCTCATCCCAAACCATCTCGATTGGGTTCAGGTCTGGTGACTGTGGAGGCCAGGTCATCTAGCGTAGCACCCCATCACTCTCCTTCTTGGTCAAATAGCCCTTACACAGCCTGGAGGTGTGTTTGGGGTCATTGTCCTGTTGAAAAATAAATGATGGTCCAACTAAACGCAAACCGGATGAAATAGCATGCCGCTGCAAGATTCTGTGGTAGCCATGCTGGTTCAGTATGCCTTCAATTTTGAATAAATCCCCAACAGTGTTACCAGCAAAGCACCCACACACCATGACACCTCCTCCTCAATGCTTCACGGTGGGAACAGGCATGTAGAGTCCATCTGTTCACCTTTTCTGCATCGCACAAAGACTCGGTGGTTGGAACCAAAAATCTTAAATTTGGACTCATCAGACCAAAGCACAGATTTCCACTGGTCTAATGTCCATTCCTTGTGTTCTTTAGCCCAAACAAGTCTCTTCTGCTTGTTGCCTGTCCTTAGAAGTGGTTTCCTAGCAGCTATGTTACCATGAAGGCCTGCTTCACAAAGTCTCCTCTTAAGGCCAGGATCACACATACGCGAGATACGGCCGAGTCTTGCAGGTGAAAACCCAGCTCTGGCGCCGGCACTCCGGAGCGGAGTGTGCAGCCACACAGCAATATATGGAGCTGCACGCTCACTCCAGAGTGCCGGTGCCAGAGCTGGGTTTTCACCAGCGAGACTAGGCCGTATCTCGTGTATGTGTGACTCCGGCCTAACAGTACGCTGAGTACGCTGGTACCCCATATGAGGGAGAAAACTACTGTTTGGGCACACAGCGTGGCCTAACAGTTGTTGTAGAGATGTGTCTGCTGCTAGAACTCTGTGACCTGGTCTCTAATCTGAGCTGCTGTTAACCTGCGATTTCTGAGGCTGGTGACTCAGATAAACCTATCCTCAGAAGCAGAGCTGACTCTTGGTCAGGGCCGGACTGGCCATCTGGCAATTCTGGCAATTGCCAGAAGGGCCTGTCTGGTCATGGGCTGCCTTGGCTGCAATGTTGTTAGCAGAATCTGTGTTCTCAAGATACCCATACTGCTAAGAGTTGTGATGGAGCACAAAGTTGCTGACTCTGTCACTTACCCCAGCAGGCCACGAGTATCATTAGAACTATTGGTTTTGTAAATCTTGCTTTCCTCCATCCAGGGTAATATTAGTAATATATACCATCTGGTGCTTGGGGATGGGGACAACATGGGCCTGTGTGATTTCAAATGCCAGGGCTGAATTTCAGTCCCAGTCCGTATCTGCTCTTGGTCTTCCTTTCCTGGAGAGGTCCTCAAGTGAGCCAGTTTCTCTGTAGCGCTTGATGGTTTTTGCCACTGCACTTGGGGACACTTTCAAAGTTTGCCCAATTTTTCGGACTGACTGACCTTCATTTCTTAAAGTAATGATGGCCACTCGTTTTTCTTTACTTAGCTGCTTTTTTCTTGCCATAATACAAATTCTAACAGTCTATTCAGCAGAACTATCAGCTGTGTATCCACCAGACATCTGCACAACACAACTGATGGTCCCAATCCCACTTATAAGGCAAGAAATCCCACTTATTAAACCTGACAGGGCACACCTGTGAAGTGAAAACCATTCCCGATGACTACCTCTTGAAGCTCATCAAGAGATTGCCAAGAGTGTTCAAAGCAGTCATCAAAGCAAAAGGTGGCTACTTTGAAGAACCTAGAATATAAGACATAACTTCAGTTGTTTCACACTTTTTTGTTAAGTATATAATTCCACGTGTTAATACATAGTTTTGATGCCTTCAGTATGAATGTACAATTTTCATAGTCATGAAAATACAGAAAAATCTTTAAATGAAAAGGTGTGTCCAAACCTTTGGTCTGCACTGTGTATATATATATATATATATATATATATATATATATATATATATATATATATATATATATATATATATATATATATATATACAGTTATATGAAAAAGTTTGGGCACCCCTATTAATCTTAAGCTTAATGTTTTATAAAAATTGTATTTTTTGCAACAGCTATTTCAGTTTCATACATCTAATAACTGTTGGACACAGTAATGTTTCTGCCTTGAAATGAGGTTTATTGTACTAACAGAAATTGTGCAATCTGCATTCAAACAAAATTTGACAGGTGCATAAGTATGGGCACCCTTATCATTTTCTTGTTTGAAATACTCTTACCTACTTTTTACTGACTTACTAAAGCACTTTTTTTGGTTTTGTAACCTCATTGAGCTTTGAACTTCATAGCCAGGTGTATGCAACCATGAGAAAAGCTACTTAAAGTGGCCACTTGCAAGTTGTTCTCCTGTTTGAATCTCCTCTGAAGAGTGGCATCATGGGCTCCTCAAAACAACTGTCAAATGATCTGAAAACAAAGATTATTCAACATAGTTGTTCAGGGGAAGGATACAAAAAGCTGTCTCAGAGATTTAACCTGTCAATTTCCGTGAGGAACATAGTAAGGAAATGGAAGAACACAGGTACAGTTCTTCTTAAGGCCAGAAGTGGCAGGCCAAGAAAAACATCAGAAAGGCAGAGAAGAAGAATGGTGAGATCAGTCAAGGACAATCCTCAGACCACCTCCAGAGAGCTGCAGCATCAACTTGCTGCAGATGGTGTCACTGTGCATCGGTCAACTATACAACGCACTTTGCACAAGAAGAAGCTGTATGGGAGAGTGATGCGAAAGAAGCCATTTCTGCAAGCACGCCACAAACGTCGGCTGAGGTATGCAAAAGCACATTTGGAGAAGCCAATTTCTTTTTGGAAGAAGGTCCTGTGGACTGATGAAGCCAAGATTGAGCTGTTTGGTCATACAAAAAGGCGTTATGCATGGTGGCAAAAAAACACAGCATTCCAAGAAAAACACTTGCTACCCACAGTAAATTTGGTGGAGGTTCCATCATGCTTTGGGGCTGTGTGGCCAATGCCGCCACCGGGAATCGTGTTAAAGTTGAGGGACGCATGGATTCCTCTCAGTATCAGCAGATTCTTGACAGTAATGTTCATGAATCAGTGACAAAGTTGAAGTTATGCAGGGGATGGATCTTTCAGCAAGACAATTATCCAAAACACCGCTCCAAATCTACTCAGGCATTCATGCAGAGGAACAATTACACTGTTCTGGAATGGCCATCCCAGTCCCCAGACCTGAATATCATTGAACATCTGTGGGATCATTTGAAGAGGGCTGTCCATGCTCGGCGACCATCAAACTTAACTGAACTGGAATTGTTTTGTAAAGAGGAATGGTCAAAAATACCTTCATCCAGGATCCAGGAACTCATTAAAAGCTACAGGAAGCAACTAGAGGCTGTTATTTTTGCAAAAGGAGGATCTACTAAATATTAATGTCACTTTTCTGGTGAGGTGCCCATACTTATGCACCTGTCAAATTTTGTTTGAATGCAGATTGCACATTTTCTGTTAGTACAATAAACCTCATTTCAAGGCAGAAACATTACTGTGTCCAACAGTTATTAGATATATGAAACTGAAATAGCTGTAGCAAAAAAAACTATTTTTATAAAACATTAAGCTTAAGATTAATAGGGGTGCCCAAACTTTTTCATATAACTGTATATATATATATATATATATATATATATATGTGTGCGTCAATGACATATATATGTACCTATACTATGTGTACACATTTATTCTATCTATTCTATTCTAACCTGTCAGTGTGATTTTACTGTACATCGCACTCAATTACTGGCTTTTCTACAGAACACCAGTGCGTATTTTTCACAAGTCACACTTGTGGTCCGTGTAATCCATATTCCTTTTTTTTCACCCACGTTTGAGCCAAAAAATGTCCCACCCATTACGTTCGTCCCAGCAGCGCTATTCATTGGAGGAGGCATATTCTTTCCTTGCCTCCGACATTGATAGGGAGAGGATCCCACATTTCTATACTTTTCAGATTCTTCATCCTCCTCCTTTTCCTCTTCCTCATCTTCCTCGGGTCATGCGGAACCGCCACACAGACTTCCCAGGACAGAAGATGAGGCAGTGCCCACTCCTGAAGATGAACCAGCACACCCCTCTTTGGACTTTGTGTGGGATTTGGTGCACCCACTGCTGGATAAAGGTTATCAGTCACCTCTACACCAATAACTTTTATTCCAGCATCCCACTCTTCAGATCCCTCTCTGAGCGAGGTACCGCAGTCTGCGGTACTGTCTGCAAAAATCAGAGTGGCCTCCCGAAAATGCTACTTGGGCAGATGCTCAGGAAGGGTGACAGCAGAGCCCAATATAGCGACCAACTGCTGGTGGTCAAGTACAAGGACAAGAGGGATATCCTTCTCTTGACCACCGTACATGGTAATGGCAGCTCCCTCAGCACTGTACGAGATACCTCTACACATGTCAGCAAACCGGACTGTGTACTGGGGTACAACAAAAACATGGGGGCGTTGATCTCTCCGATGAACTCCTCCAACCGTAGAGTGCTTTGAGAAAGGCCAGGGTGTGGTACAAAAAGTTGGCAGTGCACATCGTACAAATGGCAATGCGTAACGTTTTTCTGCTGTCACGATGTGCATGCCACACCGATACGTTGTACCTTCAGTTCCAGGAGGTAGTGGTTAAGGCCCTGATATTTGGCACTCTGGAAGAAGCAGGCCCCAGTACTTCCGCAACTGAAGGTGCTGGTATCGTACCAGGTCAGCATTTCCCGGGGGAAGTCCTGCAAACTGGAAAAAGAGGTAAGTCGTAAAAAAGCTGCCGAGTGTGTTACAAAAGGGGAATACGCAAGGACGCCATTTATCAATGCGACACCTGCCCTGAAAAACCTGGCCTGTGTATGAAGGATTGCTTTAAATTGTACCACACCTCTATGCACTACTAATTTACTTTACAGGAATCAGTAGATTAGTTCCAAAAAGGGGGCACATCTAGATAAGTTCCTTTGGGGGTCTAGTTTCCAAAATGATGTCACTTGTGTTTTTTTTTTAATGTTTAGGCACATCAGGGGCTCTGCACACGGAACATGATGCCCGCAGACCATTCCATCAAAGTCTGCATTCCAAAATGTCACTACTTCTCTTTCGAGCCCCAACTTGTGCCCAAACAGGTTTTTCCCACATATGGGGTACCAGCATACTCAGGACAAATTGGACAACAACTTTTGGGTCCAATTTCTCCTGTTACCCTTGGGAAAATTAAAAATTGGGGACTAAAAGATCATTTTTCTGGGAAAAAATAGGATTTTTTTATTTTCACACCTGGGCATTATAAACTTTAGTGAAATCTTGGGGGTTCAAAGTGCTCACCAGACATCTAGATAAGTTCTTTAGGGGGTCTAGTTTCCTAAATGGGGTCACTTGTGAGAGTTTCTACTGTTTAGGCACATTAGGGGCTCTGCAAACGGAAGATGACTCCCGTAGATCATTCCATCAAAATCTGCACTCCAAAACATCATTACTTCCCTTCCGTGCCACGCTGTGTGCCCAAACAGTAGTTTTCTCCCACATATGGGGTACCAGTGTACTCAGGACAAATTGTACAACAACTATTGGGGTCCAATTTCTCCTGTTAAATAACTAAAATATAATTTTTGTGGGAAAAAATAGGATATTTTATTTTCACGCCCGGGCATTATAAGCTTTAGTGAAACACTAGTTTCCAAAATGTGGCACTTGTGGGGGGTTTTCACTGTTTAGGTACATCAGCGGCTCGTCAAACGCGACATGGCGACCGATCTCTATTCCAGACAATTTTGGTTTGAAAAAGTCAAACAGCGCTCCTTCCCTTCCGAGCCCTGCCATGTGCCCAAACAGTGGGTCCCCCCCAGATATGGGATATCAGCGTACTTAGGACAAATTGGCCAACAACTTTTGGGGTCCCATTTCTCCTGTTACCCTTGGGAAAATAAAAAATTGGGACTAAACCATCATGTCTGTGGAAAAAATATGATTTTTTATTTGCACACCTGGGTATTATAAACTTCTGTGAAGCTCCAACAAAGTGTTAATCCGCACAGCAGGGAAGCCCACTCAGTGCACAGGTAACTGCATGAACTGGTGCTGCAAGCATACATACAGCATTAAGTGCTCCGTGAGCCAGGGTGCCACTCCAAAGAAAATAGCCACAATGGATACAAAAATTGAAAGGAACGGATGGCACTCACCGGTTAAAAAAAACTTCTTTATTCCAATACTTTAAAATATCGGCGTCGGGAGGATGGGAGCAGGAGTGGAATGGACGACAGCCGTTTTGCGCTGCAGTGGCGTTTCTACTGGTCACACAAACCATTTTTTTACACAAATAAACGCAAGTTATATCGAAGAAGTTTTCCCACTGTTGTTAAGTACAATATGTCATGAGAAAACATTTTCAAAATCGTCAAGATCCGTTGAAGCATTCCAGAGTTATTACCTCATAAAGGGACAGTGGTCCGAATTGTAAAAATTGGCTTGGTCATTAACGTGCAAACCACCCTCGTGGGTAAAGGGGTTAAGCTAAGTTTGGTGTTTTAGTCCTCACCTGTCTCATGTTTATTACTGTCCCTGTGTCGTTCCATCTGTAGTGATGAGGCTAGCGCCCTTGCTGGCCAGTACAGTAGCCAGGGCAGTGCTAGGTGACAGCGAGGGACGAGGTTCCTGACAGCGGTGGGGAGAAGGACCCACTTAGGGCGTTAGGGGAATGCAGGTCAGTCTCAGGTTTGAGCAGGAGGTGTCGCTCCCTCATTTCCCTATCAGTAGGGCCTTCCTCTCCCATTTCCATCTCATTGTGTGTGTGTAGTGCCGTCCGCTGAGCTATCCCCTGTGAGGTTGCCACAAATCATGACAGGCGGACATAGGGCACAGCGCTGTGTATATGGCATCATACATAGGCATTTGCAGGACTGGATTGCTTGATATAAATATGGCAAAATGGTAAACTGGGAAGGAATACCCATTTAATCATTTAATTATTGTGATATCAAAAGTTCTGTAGCTTTCTTATATAATCTCTGCTTCAATCCTATCTATCCATAATGCTTCCATCACTCATCTACATCATCTATCAGCCATCCATCTTACAGAGCACAGTGCGGCTGTAGAGGACCTGACTGTCATCTCTTGGGGCCCATTTCGTCACTCTTTCTCCCACATACATTTATACCAGTTTCTCTTTGCTTCTCTTGGCACCGCTGGACATGAACACGACTGATGGAGGTGATCTTGTTGTCGAGGCTTCACACTTCTTTCCTATTCATCACATGCGCTGTGTTGTGCACACACTGCAGCTGACAATTAGAGATAGTTTGCAAGAGGGACATGCTGGAACTCTGATTAGCAAAGTGAGGAAATTGGCTATTGCCAGAACCAGTAAAATTGATTCCATCTTTAAGAGATGTGCTGGAAAAGGGGCAATTGTGGATCAAGCCACTCAGTGGGGCACCTATTTAATTATTGAGCGATTGCTTGAGCTGAAACCTTTCCTTGTAGATAAGGTCAACCCTCAGATAACACTACATGAAGGTCAATGAACATAAGTGGCTGAATTGAAGGAATTGCTTCATCACCCATTTACAGTGACTAAAATGTTACAAGCTGAGGATTTAACTTCTGGCATTTTTATAAAGGAGTGGAAGAACTTGCTGTTTTGCCTGTCCCAAAGAGGAGGTTTAATCGCAGATGGCATTGCTGCTTCAATGAAACGGAGAGAGACACTGCTATTAGAAAATAAAATTCTTCTGGCAGCTGTTTATGTGGACCCGAGTCATTGTATATTGCTGGATGATCAACAGCTTACTTAAGGAAAATAAGCTCTGATTGAGGTAGCAGTTAGGATGAATGGGCTACAGGGCGGCCAAGAGTAAGAGGACTCGGGTCCTGCTAGTGCTGCTGCTGCCGTTTCTTCATCCTCATCAGATGAGGAGTATGATTTTGAAAAGTATTTGGAGGACGTGGAGCAGGCAAAGCGTTGCTGCAAGGAAAAAGATTCCACTCACATAGAAAGCAGATTGACCATATTTCAGCAAAATTTTTCACTTGTTCTCAAAGAAGTAGAAGAGTTATATCGTTCATCAAAACTGATTGTGCACGAAGCCAATTCCTTTATGCCCCTGATGGGTGCAGTGATGTCTGTAAAGTGCTGTACAATCAATATGCTTATTTATTATGCTTCATAAGAACGGTCTCACTTTGCAGACATTATTGCCCCATCAGGACTCACATCCTATCAGTTTGTCTTTTGAAGTGGAGCTGCTCATACTCTGCTCCATTCATTGCTTATGGGACCGTCTGAGAACGCAGAACTCAGTTATTTCCAGACATTCCCAGAGACAATGAATGCAGTGGAGGATAAGCCTGCGCACCTCTGCTCCATTCAAAAATGGGATGGATCTAGGAAACTTGTGCACCGAGCTCTGGAGACCATGTCATGGAGATTATTACGTGATGTTTTCTAGTACGTGGACATGTGAGAAATATCCCACAGTGAATGGCCGCCCTCGCCAGTCTCTTGTCTAAGAACACAGAGACTAAAAGCCTTTTGTTCCTATCTCATAGATCGGTGCACAGCCTGCTGTTGCTGGTGGTTAAGCACCCATGGGGCAGTATGGTAACACTGTTGCTTTCTTTTTCTTGTTGCTGTTTTCATTGGTTCAGCTCTGACCAAGAACAATGAGATTCCTCCTCTCAGACACATCTCAGAAAATGAAATCAGTGACCACAAGGGAACCTGCCTTTCCTTTTCATGACCTGTCAGTGTGTACTGATTGGGATATTGATGATCTAGTCATCAGGTATTTCTATGGTGGCTCAGTGGTTATCTTGATTACCTTTCAATGCTTGTGTCCTTATTTCAATTCTGACTGAGGTCTGAGTAATTGTACATCTCAGTTGTACTTTAGAAATTGCAAATGGACCTGCTCTAGTTTTTCCTAATCTTCTCATTGGTGCTGCGAGTCATATCAATGATTTTACCAAAGGTTATCTTCTGAGCAGCATGGTGACTCAGTGGATGACATCTGCAAGAAGTTTGTAAGTTCTCCGTTCTCCCTGTGCTCAGGTGGGCGGCTACCCATGCTACCCATGCTCCAAAGACATACAAGTAGGGGCCAATGATGGAAATGCTGTGCTAAATAAGGGTGTTACCTGTATCAAGGAGGTAAACAGCTGCTATTCTGTGTTTCTGAGGGTTGGACGAGTATTTGGATTTAGGGAAACAAACAACTGACTGTTCACTAGAACCTCTGATAGTGAGGTTAGACTTGGCTCCCAATGAACGCCAGGTGCCACTCCAGGACAGACCAACAGACTTCTCAGCAGCTGGACCCAGAAGGACAGACTGGCTGGTGCAGCAGGTGGAGTTAGAATCAGAGTGCAGCAGAGTACATAACAGAGTGCAGCAGGTAGAGTGCATGTCAGAGTGCAGCAGGCAGGATCTGTACCAGAGTCCAGCAGGCAGGATCTGCACCACAGTGCAGCAGGCAGGATCAGCACCAGAATGCAGCAAGGACTGGTACGCAACCTTACATAACTTAGACTGGAGAACAGAAAGGTTGCTTAGGCACCTCCCCAGTGGGGTGGAAGCAATATATACATAATGCCACACAGTCATTGGTTGGGGAAGAAATAGCAAGTGCACACGCTGACCCTTTAAGTGGGCGGGAGCGTGCACGCTTGGTCTAAGGACATGGCTGGAGGCCCAGCTGGAAGCATGCAGAGCATGGGGAAGGGAAGCACCAACCGCAGCGCGGGTGAGTGAAGTGAAACGCCGGAGATCCTGCCTGTCTGGGCAGGGATCCGGCATGGTGCTAACATACTGTATGGGGACAGATTGATCTACTAGTGATTGTTCTGGGTCCATCATTGTTCCTCAGCCGGTGTAAAGAGATCGGGAAACAAGCGTTGAACTGTAAGCAGGTGCTGAGATGCAGTACGCAGGGATTGCAGAGCAATGCGATGTAACAATATTATTTAATTTAGTAGAAAGATGAAAGTAATCTCCTTGCAGGGAGTTAATAAACAGTAAACAAGGATTAAAGGAATAGTAAGAATTGATGCGACAGTCTGAGACAACGCTTATCGCATATTTCCCATAAGGGATGGGGGCAGTGTTCTGGATCACTGCGTTGAGAAACACGTGATGGTGTCTCCGCGGTGTTGGATGTTTTGGTCTCCCCGAGGCCAATCATCTGTTCCTTCACAGCCTTTTACTAGGCACTGCTCCTAATAGCCAGATTCCTACTCCACACTGATGAGGGGTAAACACCCCGAAACAGCTGTCTGTGGATGGATACCATGCTTGGCATAGGTGGTTTTCCTGTATTGGATGTTTTCCTTTATTGGATGCTGCCCTTCCCGTGGTTGTTCCCTCCCGGGGAAAGGTCTGGCTATTCACTGCTTGCGTCGAGAAACACGTGATGGTGTCTCCGCAGCTATCCTACATGCATTTGCATATTTCCCATAAGGGATGGGGGCAGTTTTCTGGATCACTGCGTTGAGAAACACGTGATGGTGTCTCCGCGGTGTTGGATGTTTTGGTCTCCCCGAGGCCAATCATCTGTTCCTTAACGCTTATCGTGACTCCGGCTGGTCCTCTGTGATATACAGTCCGATGGGGGTTGTAGTGCCAGCAGCGGTTGGCGTAGTGTCCTCTGGTGGCAGCGGGTGGTCTCTAGTCTTACCCGCTGAGCCCCTAGTCCATAAGCCTGAGCAAACAAAGTGAGAAAAACTGCAGGAGTCCCTGTAACAAGCATGGGCTGAGGTGTGCTGGCCGACAGAGGGAACCGCACCTCGGTGTCCTATAGTCGGCCCACACTTCTCCGTACGAGCGCTGTCTGATGTTTATCTGGGCGCATGGCGCTCTCCTCAGTGACAATCCTGCTGGAGCAAGTGGGTAAGCCTTGTAGCGGCACGTCTCGGCTCCTCTGCGCTGGATGCGGAGCGCGCTGCTCACCCTGCTGCACTTCCAGCTTAAACACGCCCCCTCGTCCCGGGTCATGGGACTTGTCCGGTCCCCTATTCCTTCCCCTGGGCAACATGGGATGCAGCCTCGACAGTTCCAGACCCGGCTCAATGCAGATACCCACAACCTGGTCTTGTTGATCACGCTCTTTTAGCGGCCTGAACTCAGCACATGTAAATACAACCAACATTTTTCTGTGTGATGTGGAATATGTGAGCATTTGAGGCCCCACATTAAACTTTTGCCCAGGGCCCCACTTTGTCCCACTAAAACCGGCCCTGCATAGTGCACCTCCTAAAAATGTCCCCAGTGCAACTCTTATTATCTGCAATGCTCGGCTTTTAGGCTGTCGCTCTCTGCTTTCTTTCATAATGTTTTTCTCAGAGTGGGACTGGAATCTTATCCCGCTCTTCTCTTCCATCTGTAGTCCTCTCACCATCTGTTAAAAGCAGATTCTTCAAATGAATAAATAAATATTTCTAAAATGCAAAACATCAGAAGATATCAAACAGTTTTCAGGGATATGATTTGTGGAAAATAAATATATGTTGGGGCTATGTTCATACAATGCAAAATTGGGGCGTAGATCCTAAAAACAAGAAAAGTACAGTAATGGAAAAATATTTTACTAATTTGGCATTGTAGAATGGCTTGGTTTTCTTTTCCCCATTCTCCCCTTTTATACGACTCTTAATCCGGGTCCCAAATTCCTTGTTAGCTATCATTGCAATTTGCTTAGGCTGGTTTCACATTTGCGTAGGGCAGAGCTGCAGAGGGCTGCGTAGTTCCTCCATTAAGCCCCGCCCACTGCCGCACCTCTTCCATTCTGCTCCGCCTACGTCGGCATGCGTCCTCCATACCTATCTTTAACATTGAGTACGCAGGTCATGCGAATGTATGCGGATGCCTCCACATGCGTCGTTTTCAGGTATTCGGTCAGGGATGACTGACGCTGCTTATAGGGGTCCAGTGGGGATAATGTTATTGCAGCAATGATGGTATGGCTTCCCACAGGTGAAGATTAGTCCCCAGGGCTCCCAGTGTAGTAGCAAAGATGATAGATGGTGTGGTGCCAGAAAGAAGTGAAGGACACAAGGTTGCAGTTTCTTTACCTTTGCTGGTAGTATGCAGCCACAGTCCAGGGTACGGATCACAGGTGATGGTGTGGTCCGGCCAACCTGGAAGCGATTCGGAATCCCCCTAGCCAGGTGGGGTTGGAAGCCTTCCTTACTGCGCTGTACTGTAGTGCCTTGCTTCACACAAGGTCCTCTCTTTCTCTCTGTCCTATTAGTAGGACAATATCCATATGGCAGGCAACTCGAGCCTTTTTACAGGTGTTCCTTATCGTGGTGACTCCAGGCTCTATATGCTGCCTTGCCTTCAGATGTAATGGTGGACAGGTGACTTGAAATCTGCCCGCCGGGCTCTGCTGTGGGGCATACAGTTACCCCCACAACCTCGGTATTCTGGCCACTGGTTTCTTATGCTGATTCTGGAGTGAGCCCTCTCTCAGCTCTACTCCCAGTATCTTTCCTCTCCTTTACTTCTTCTCCCCTCACAGTCTCTCACAGACTGCTCTGTCAGGAGCTGCAGAAGCTTGTGTCTGCACGGCCCCAGCTCTTCTCTAGACTGACTACCTAACTCCTCCTCCAGTCAGAATATATAGGGAAGCCACTCACAAACTGGATCAGAGCTCCCCCTTCTGGCCTGGAGTCAGAAAATTGTGTTGTGTGTATATGTTACCTGTTAAAGGGATCTTCCTCGCTTCCAGGCATGTCATCACCCTCCCCGTAAGGAAGGCAATACCACTGTAACAACCAGCTTCCTGGGATGTTACATACACATTGTATGACCCCCGCATTGTAAGATGTCAGCAGGTCCCTGAGAAATACTGACTATTAAAATAAACATCATATACACGCCAAACCCCTGATTCTGGTGAGTCTGATGCAAATTTCAGAGTGGGCGTCCCGATGAGTCGACGTCATTGCACTGGGGCTTGTAAAGGACGTCACCATTTTGCTATGCCTGAGTCAGGACTTTGATGTGGTGCGCGCCACTGTTTTGTTCTGTAGGCTGTAGGCCTATAGCGACTAGCGTTTATTTTTCTTTGCTCTACCTTAAGGTTTTACTCTATTCGTGTGTTGTACACACTGATACAGTTATACGTGGTGATGACTCCGGGTACACCCCCTGTGCCCCCCTGGTAACACTGCTGCATGTACTGTATATGATGATCAAAGAATTCATATTAGTGATCGGTCCCCATCATTGCTGGTCAGCCTGTGTAAAATGTCCAGTGAACAAGTTGCAACTGGCTTGACTATAGTCAGTCGGTGCTCATTCCTCACCTGACATTGTCCCATGTAAATGGACTATTACATATAATGTCCTCACCATAATACTGGAGCTCCCTCCATCCAGCAGCCTCATTTGAGCTGCATGGTGCCTGTATGGCATGTATGTCTTTGCTCCAACTAAACCCCTTGAACAATATAGATGGTTATACACATTAGGCCAGGGTCACACTAAAAGTGTGGAAAATCGGTCCGAGTCTCCCTGCCGAGTGTCGCACAAGTGTTCTTTGTATGGTCATCCATGTGTAATGCGTTTGCAATGTGATGATGCGATTTTCTCACTCCTATGTATCCGTGTGACATCCGTATAGCTTTACATTTCTTACTGCTTTTCACCATGTAATTTAATGGCTCAATGGGCTGAAATGAGGAAAATGTGTGTGTATTTCTCGCAAGTCACACGTGCCTGAGTTTTTCTCGCACCCATAGGCTTGCATTGGCGAGTCTCAGACGATATATGCATAAAATCGCAGCATGCTGCGATTTTGCATGCACATCAAATACACCTGAGAAAAAATACGGTGATGTGAGCTGCCCCATAGATTAACAGTGGTCCGAGTGCTATGTGATGTTTTCTCACATAGCACTCGCCTGTATTCTACGCTAGTGTGACCCCGGCCTTAGATGGATGTCAGCCAATAGCCTAGTGTCTGAAGGGTTGGCTTGATGGATTTCAATGTGACTGATCTTTTTTCCTAAGGAAAGATAAATCACCTCTGGTGTCTGGCAGCTGTTGACTACCCTTTCTCTATTAAGAACCCAAGCAGACTCAGCTGCATGCATATGAGGCTCTGGAAGAATAGCTGGCATATTTTGTAGGATTAAAAAAATGCTGAATGATGAGACAACTTTTTATAATCAAAACAACAAACACCCTCCTAGAATCTGAAGAGATACAATTTTCAAAAGCCTCATCATGATATGTGTCAGTCAACACTTAGGATAAGTTCACATGCACATATAAAAAAATTGTCTGAGATTCATTCAGCTTTCATCAGTATGGCATCCATTATTATATATGAGCAGTTGTTAACTTTTACAAGACCAAATACAGTTTCCTATGTTAAAGAATTGCAATGGATGACAAGAAAAATAAGGACCCCAGATGCCGGACTTGCCTAAATGTGGCTGTAGTTAAATAAAGTACTGTATGGTGGGTAAGCAGCCCCAATCAAGTAAAAAAAAAACAAACTGTCCTGCAGGCTCAGGGTACATCATTGTCAGAGTGAATCTGTTGAAATTTGAATGAAATGAAACGCTATAGCAGGAGACCCAGGAGGACCCCACTGTTGACACAGAAACATAAAACAGCTAGACAGCAGTTTGCCAAAATGTAGGTAAGGGAAAATCCTTTTGGGAAAATGTCTTGTGGACAAATTAGACCAAGATAGAGCTTTTTGGTGCAGCACATCATTCTACTGTTTACCAAAACCGGAATGAGGCCTACAAACGAAAGAACAATGCAAAGGTGACATCAACCCCACAAATAGTACCCCACTTGCCACCATTACAGGGCAAGTGGGAAGAGCTGGGCAAAGCACCATAATTGGCGCATCTAATAGATGCACCTTTTCTTGGGTGGCTGTGGATTGCTATTTTTAGGTTGGGGGAGAAATATCCATGGCCCCTTACCAGCCTGAGAATCTCAGACCCCAGCTGTGTACTTTAGCAAGGCTGGTTGTGAAAAATGGGGGGGAACCCCATGCCGCTTTTTTTTTAAATTATTTATTTACAGCGCAGGCTGAATATTCTCATCAGCCACTCACTGTTATTAGCGGCAGCAGGCGTAGGCTGATGGGAGCAGTAGTCCCATCAGCTGACACCAGTGACCGAAGGTAAATTTTATAACTCTGATCTTAGCTTCGGGCTCATGCTGTCATTTGACAGCATGGGTATTGCAGATGTCTGACCGGCGGTGATTTTACCGCCGATCAGAAGCCGTGTTTGCCACGCTGCCATGCACATGACAGTGCGATAAATACTCGGTGTTCAGGGGACCAAACCAGAATAGTAAGGGCAGAGACAGACTGACGTATTTCTCGTGCGAGAATTGCATCGTAAATCTCGTACTGGCTGTCCGCTCTCCTGACCTGAGCTTGACAGCTGCAAAGTAATCCATCACACTGTGTTGCTCAGGTCAGGAGAGGTGCCGGCCAGTGCGTGCAGTGCGATGCGATTCTTGCATGAGAAATACAGCAGTCTGACTCTGCCCTAACACGGACTTCCTGGTGAAGTCTGTGTTCGGTGTCCATGCCCAAACAGTCGGTGTTCGGTACGGAAGACGTTTTACTGTTCAGGTTTGCCCAACTCTAGTCCTAGGTCTTTTATCTTTTAACAAAATGAACCCAAACATACTTCAAGAAGAACCCAGAAATGCATGGAAACAAGGACCTGGAGAGTTCTGGAGTGGCAGCAAAGATTCCAGATCTAAATCCCATTGAACACCTGTAGAGAGATCTTACAATTGCTGTTGAGAGAAAGCACCTTTATATATGAGAGACCCGGAGCAGTTTGCAAAAGAAAAGTTGTCCAAAAGTACAGTTGAGAGATGTAAGAAGCTTGTTGATGGTCAGAGTAAGCGATTGCAGTCATTTATTCCAAAGCCAAAAGGGTGTGCAATAGTGATGAGCGAGTGTACTAGTTGCTCGGGTTTTCCTGAGCACGCTCGGGTGGTCTGCGAGTATTTGTTAGTGCTTGGAGATTTAGTTTTCATCGCCTCAGCTGAATGATTTACAGCTACTAGCCAGGCTGAGTACATGTGGGGGTTGCCTGGTTGCTAGGGAATCCCCACATGTAATCAAGCAGGCTAGTAGCTGTAAATCATTCAGCTGAGGCGATGAAAACTAAGTCTCCGAGCAGTCATAAATACTCGGAGACCACCCGAGCGTGCTCGCGAAAACCCGAGCAACGAGTACACTTGCTCATCACTAGTGTGCAACCAAATATTTTAGTTGAGGGTGCCAACAATTTTATCTGGTCTATTTTGTGGGTTTTGTGTGAAATTATGTCCAATTTGCCCTTTTTTCTCCTTTTTTGGGGGTTTTTCCAAAACAAAGTAAATAAACGTGTGTATAACAAAACGTGTAATTGCAATTATTTTCTTGGAGAAATACTTCATTTCCTGGAACAATTTCAAGAGTGCCAACACTTTCGGCCATGACTTTATGTAAAAAAAAGCCCAAATAAGAGTCCATATCCTTTAAGCCTCTATGATTTACATCAATAATTGCATTGCATTTCCACCTTCTCACCTATACTCTTTCCATAAGAATACATATTACTTACTGGGAAAATGTAATCTTCTGTCCGAGAATGTTAGAAAGCAGCAATTTAAACTTTGCAAGCAGCGGATCAGTGGTTATAAATGTCTTCAGCTGTATTCTCCACTCTTGGAGAGGGGATTGCCTTGTGCCAGTTTATGTTTTAAGGAAAGCAATCACTCTGAAATGTTTTCTAAAGGTTAGTCTTTATCGCCAGTGGTGAAGTATTTTGTTGTTATGGGCCGAGGTATAAAATCTCATGTCTTTGAAATGAAATGAGTTTGCTGAAAACTAAAGAGCAGAAATGTGAAATATTTCCCCTCATAGACGTGAGGAGCGTCTGCTCTGCACATCATCATCATGTAGCGAGATTGATTCCTGTCCCATCGCAGTGATTTCTATGTAGGCGCAAACCTCTTACCGGCAGCAGGTCTGACAATGTATGGAGCCAGGTCTCCTGGAAAAGCGCCCCTATCTGGGAGATCAATGAATCTGCTTCCTCACCTGAGCTCAGGGAGCCATGCTGAAGATGAAGAGTCAATTTTCTACGTTTATTGTCTTCCAACTGAAAATGACCCAGTGACATGATGTTATTAAACCTTTATCGAATAAAATGTAGCAAATTCCCTTTTGCTCTTTGGGTGAGTCAGAAAAGTTCCTGGCTCTACAGATACATAAAGAAAAACTCGCTTTTAAGCCATTTGTTGTTTTTCACACAGCGCTGTACTACCACCCCAACCAGTGTCGGACTTGGATGCCAAGGGCCCACCAGTAACATCAACTCCAGGACCCCACTATTCAGCCACATGCAAATATCACATTATCCTCATTCACAACTTTATTTAGCAATGAACTGGGTAGATTGATAAATGAATAAGATGCTGCCTCTGTCTGTACATAGTGATTCATGTATATGGATCACCCCCAGGCGCAGGGCAGTGGAGTGCTCTGTACCGGGTCCCTTCGGTCTCGGTTCTGGGGATGTCACGGTGGCCTGACCCGGTCCGTGGCCCTGCTAAGGGGCGCCCAATTAAAGGTGTAGTTTGTCAAGTGTTCGTGACGCCACCTGTGGTGTTCGGTCAGAGTGACCGACGCTGCTCGGGGGTCCACTGGGGTGATGTTATGGCAGCTAGATGGTATACCTTCCCACAGGTGAAGAACGTCCCCAGGGCTTCCCAGTAAGATGGATAGCGATGGTGTACGTCGCAGTGAATAGCGAAGACACAAGATTGCAGTCTCTTTACCTTTTACTGTAGACTTCAGCGTCCACAATCCAGAGCACTGCTAACAGGGCTGGCTGAGTCCGGCCGGTCCGAAGGCACATCCAGAGTTCCCTTTGCAGGTGGAAATCAGTGTCCTTCCTACTAGCGCCTGTGTGTTGTAGTACTTCCCTGCTGAGCACCACGGGATAGTCCTCACAACTGTCGTGTATGTTTCTGTTTCTCTCTCCGTCCCCCAGATGGTATGGATAGGACGCACCCGTATGACGGGGTAGGCCTGGAGCTATTTTATAGGGACCCTAGAGTCGCCCCTCTCCCACAATTGCCTCCGTTGTCTTCATTAGGTGTAAAGGTTGGACAGCCAACTTGGAATTAACTGCCCTGCCGTAGTTCAGAGTAATGCGTAGAGCCAATCACTCCCTCGGCGTTCCGGCCGCCGGCTACGCGCCTCAGAAGGATGTTGCCGATCTTAAGGCAGGACTCCTCCTGGTGTTATCTCCTAGTGCTGTGATCTCGTTTCTCACTTCTCCACAATATACTTAGCTTCTTGTCCTTTCTTAGGATGCTGCCACAATGGGTTGCAGGCGCAGCTCCGTAACGTTCTATCTCGTGCTAGGCCGCTGTCAGGATCCCACCCCTGACAGGTCCTCCCTGGGTCTCCCCAGTCAGCTTTCTGTCTAACTTCCTATCCGACTCCCAGTTTTACCAGAGTGTGAGGAGTGGCCTAATAGATAGGACCTTTTGCTCCCCCTGGTGGCCGGAGTGTGAAGTGTAGTGTGTGACTGTGATACCTGGTCAGGTGAACTGTTTTAGTACAATCAGACGTATCATCACTCCCCTTAGTGGCAGAGCGACATTACTGCAACGACCAGGACTCTGGGGCGCTGCATATATATAGTGCCAAGTACTGCTCATATAAGAGGGTGGTGGCCAACTCTTGCACAGGGGTAGCCCACCGGAGGATTCTCCTGTTCTCCAGTGGGCCAGTCCGAGCCTGACCCCAACCATTTAGACCTCATTCAGAAGTTCAATTTTTTTACATTTGAGAATATCGGACCAATTATTCTGACCAGAGTTTGATCAGTGTGTGGTACGAGTGTCATCCGATGTTTTTGAGCGTGGAGAAATTAAAAAAATCTATTTCTCCATCTTCCCTATTCTAAGAGTCTGAAAATCAGACCGTACTTGGATGTCATCTCAATGTGTTCCACTTTTTTTCATGGAGACATTGACTTGCCTTGTCGATTTTGATCCGATCCCATTTACTGCAGACCACTTGTTCCAATGAAAAAAATCGGACATGTGAATTGTCCCATAGAATATCATAAGAGTGTTATCTGTGAAAAACACATATAGCACTCACACCCAAAGACCAGACGAGGCTTTATAAAACTGGTGTCCTTTTACGTGTTAGAGGGGAACTTCGGTCCTAATAAGACCCAAGGCAGGGACGCAATCTCTGATTGTGGACCCCCTATAGATGTGGCACTGTATCCACAATTAATGTGCTCTTCTATATATATAATTGTCTAAGGGTTTTTCCGTCTGTCTGTCTGTCTTTCTGTCTGTCTGTCTGTCCTGGAAATCCCGCGTCTCTGATTGGTCGAGGCTGCCAGGCCTCGACCAATCAGAGATGGGCACAGCATGGCGACGATGATGTCATAAAGGTTGCCTCGACCAATCAGCGACGGGCACAGTATCGACGTAGATGTCATAATGGTTGCCATGGCGATGATGATGTCATAAAGGTTGCCTCGACCAATTAGCGACGGGCACAGTCTGCCGCGAATTCTGGAATCATCATTGTCCATATACTACGGGGACATGCATATTCTAGAATACCCGATGCATTAGAATCGGGCCACAGTCTAGTATGTATATAAACGCCTGCATAAACCATTAGTAAAGAGGAGAAGTAACTCTGTTGAATGCCAACCACTAATGCTCTGTTTTTCCTCCTACTAAATTTTCCTACAGGGCCCAATTTGTATTCTGTTGTTCATGACTCTCATTGACCTGAATACGAGTGGTAATGAACTCTAATTAGCCCTCGTCCCCCAGCCACAGGGAGCTTTAAAATGTAACCGTCGTATTCATTTTTATTTCATAAACCAATAGTTCCTTATTTTCATGTATATTATTGATTTAAGAAATAAAGAATGAAGGTCACTCTTTAAGTGCTTTGTATTGAGAACATCAATTTTTATCATTTGTTTTCTTTTTTTGCATTCATACTATGAACATTAATACCTTAACGACATGTGTGACACCCCAGGAATCCGGTTGTCACAGTAGTATTGCCTGCCTCCCGGGGAGGTTGATGCCATGCCTGGAAGCGAGAAGGAATCCCCTTAGCAGGTAACACTAGCATACAACACTTTCCTGACTCCAGGCCAGAAGGGGGAGCTCTAAACCCAGTTTCAGGGTAGCTTCCCTATAAGTTCTGGTCTGGAGGAGGAGTGAGCAGTCAGTCTGTGTGAGATAGTGAAGGGAGAGGTGGCACTTAGGAGAGAGAAACTGGGAGTGGAGCTGTGATTGAGCTCACTCCCAGGATTAAGCGCAACAAACTGGACACTGGAGTCCGAGGTTGTGGGGGAGCTGTATGCCCCACAGCAGAAACCGGAGGGCAGGAGATTGCAGGTCTCCTGGCCACAACAGACACCCGAAGGTACAGCAGCAAAATAGAGCCCGGAGTCACCATGAGAGAGGGACACCTGAAAAAGGCTCGAGCTGCCTGCCATGCGGATAGTGTTCCAACTAAGGTACAGATTGAGGGAGGGACTTGAGGAAAGCTATTGCATCAAGAACCCATAATTCAGCGCAGAAAGGAAGGCTGCCAACCCCACCTGGCTAGGGGATTACGAACCGCTTCCAGGCTGCCCGGATTTCAAAGATCACCTGTAACCTGTGCCCTGGACTTCAATGGCAATTAAAAGGTAAAGAGACTGCAAATCCTGTGTCCTCCAATTATTTCCTGCACCCCAACATCTACAACCTATCATAGACTGTTCTGGTAGCCCTGGGGCCTCTGCTTCACCTGTGGGGAGCAAAACCATCTAAGCTGCATCCCATCGGCCCCAGCAGATCCCTTTAAGCAGTGTCGGCCATCCCTGGCCGAATACCACAGGTGGCATCACGAACATTACGACATTAGACTTTATTTGCCACTACACTTAATTCCCCTTTAATTGGATGCCCAGGGCCACGGACCGGGTCACCACTGCTATGACTTCCCCTTTAAGAACTGTGCCGACCCGGTACCGAGTATCCCACGGTCCTAGCAGGCACTCCACATGCGCCGTATATATGCGGCGCATGTCAGAAGTGGGTGTATGGAGTGGGCTCACGCAGCGAGTCGGCCCCATACCTGGCAGGTGATGGCTGTGCTAACAATCACGGGTGTGGCAGAGCTCCACCCCTGATTGTTAACTTGTTAAATGCCACTGTCAATCTCTGACAGCAACATTTTACATGCGCATGTGTGTGAATGACCTCCTCCCATAGGAACACCTGTGACCTGATCACGGGTCGCTAATGGGTCATCATGACAGCCGGGGAACTGCCAATGACCCCCATGCTTGTCATTACAGAGCTCTTTTGAAACTCTGCCTGTGGCCGGGCTTCAAACAAGACCGTGATTTCTGCTTTATCCAGCGATGCTTTGGCATCACACAATTGCATCTTCAAGCCTCCTAAGGAAGCTAACAAAAGCGGGAAAGAGTAAAAAAAAAAAAGTTTAAAAAAGTGAAAAAAAAAGTTCAAATCACCTCTTTTCCTCCATTTACAATAAAGATACTAAAAAAAATTAAAAAATTACACATATCTGGAATCGCCGCATTCAGAAAAGTCAGATCTTTCATAATACAGCAACAAATAACCTGATCGCTAAACACTGTAAACAGAAAAAAATCATAAACAACAAAATTACTTTTTTATTGGTTGCTGCAATTCCCCAAAAATGCTGTAACAAGTGATCAAAATGTCACATCTATCCCAAAATGGTGGTAATAAAAATGTTGTCTTGCCTCACAAAAAGTAAGTTATCACACAGCTCCATCGGACAAAAAATAAAAATGTTACGGGTCTCGGAAAATGGCAACACAACTCCCCAAAAATGTTTTATTTTTTTTTTAAACTCATTTTTGTTCACCACTAAATTAATTTAAAAAATGGACGTGTTTGGTATCGCTGTAATTTATTCTATTGATGAGTAGAATCATATTGCATCGTCATTTTTACCACAAAATGTATATCGTAAAAACAAATCCCAAAAAACAATGTCATAATTGTGTTTTTTTCACAATTTTACTGCACTTGGATTTTTTTTCGCCATTTTTGAGTACACTATGTGGTAAAATGAATGGTGTCCTTCAAAAATACAGCTCGTCCGGCAAAAAATAAGTCCTCATATGTCTATGTGGACAGAAAAATAAAATAGTTATGGCTCAGGGAAGGAGGGAAGGAAAAACCCTTTAAGGCAGAAAGACCCACAAACAAAAAGTCGAAGTCAGCTGCAGTAAAGGCTGGCAAAACATGACAAAGGAGGAAACCCAGCGTTTGGTGACATCCATGGCTTTCAGACTTCAGGCAGTCATTGCCTTTAAAGGATTCTCTACAAATCAAAATTTTATTTATGATAAAGTTAATTTGCCCAATTCCTTTTAAGCCCCTGAAATGAGACTTTGTAGAACAATGGTTGCAATTACTAAATGTGTCACAGGATATTTTTGTTCAATCCCTTTAATAAGTCTACACTTCAATTGCATCTCAATTGTTTAATTTTAAATCCAAAATAGTAGCCTGCCGAGCTGAAATCATGAAGATTCGGTCACTGTCCAAATGTTTCTGGACCTTACTGGGTCACCAATACATAAGATAGGTGATAAATGTATGATTGCTCGGTGTCTGACTGCTGGGACCCACATTGATTATGAGAATAGGAGCCCCCTCGATCTTCTAGGTAAATGGAGTGGTAGTGACTATGTGTGACCATTACTCCATTCATTATCCATAATAGTCTATGGGACTAAGGGAGATAGAGTACAGCGTCGTTAAAACCTTGGCCTTTTCCACATAGGAAAGCCCCCAAATTAAACACCCATTTTAAGACAAATTAGCATAATTATTTCAGATTTTGGGACAGTCCTGTGTGAGAGCAATGCTGAATTTATGTTTGGAGCTATATATAGTATTTTGCTGGTTAGCAGAGCGTAACACATTGCGGTTAGATATTTCTCAGCTCACATGTCTGACTGTGAGCTTAACCGCTTTGTCTGCAAGGGCAACCAACAGGATTGTATGTAATGTATATAAATGGAAGAACAACATGAAATAATGGAAATACAAATCGAAAACAAAATTTTAGCAATTAGACTTTATTAAATGGAAGCGGTCATTATATTGGTACTTCCCAAACCACATCTTATCCAGGTATGTTTTATTCTGAAATTCTGCCTAGTTTTATGGAAAACTTTTTAAAGCTGCTCGAAGACCCATGCGACCCAGGAGACAACATTTCAGAGTGAAACATACCATACCTAGTTGAAATGACAAAACAAGATTCTCATTAATGCTGAACATGGTCTGGAAATCATTTTTCCTTTAAAGAGAAGCAGAAAAATATAATAAAGATCATCCTAACATTTCATGGTAAAAAAAACTTGGTTGTAGAACGTTTTGGAGAGAGCTACCCTCCACGTCAATGTTTTAGACCCTCAACACTGAACAATGGGGTTCCTCGGCTGGGAACCAATGTAATCTGAACCGTTCCATCATTCACGGAGATATTACAGAGCAGGTATTGGACTCGGAGTTCACATAGTGATTTAAGATGAAGTGTCTCAAGCAGTGGTTGACACCAGGGATGGATGCTCTGGACCTTCTGCTCAGTATCTCTTAGCCCAAGCTATATTCAATTGTATGTGAGTGCTCTCCTCCCACGAGTGTCTAATGGTGCGCCATGAAATGCAAAAGTGCAATAGAGTCTTATCCAAGTAACACAAGGAAGGAAAGAGGTAAATGTGTTCACCTTATAGGGTTGCGTGTGACACAACCACTAATAAGACTTATAGTGCAGATGCAGCAGCTTCCATACGGTAGTGTCAGGAAAAAATTGAAATATGGAAGTATTCTGCGCTTACTGGAAAAATGACATCCACGATCGGGTATGAAATGCTGGTTTATTGTCAACGCGATTCAGAGTCACAACAATTCGTTCTTCAGGACAACCATACATAAGGGTATGTGTCCACGTTCAGGAAACGCTGCGTTTTTGATGCAGCGTTGAGCCGCAGCGTCAAAAACGCAGCGTCCAGATGTTACAGCATAGTGGAGGGGATTGTATGAAATCCCGTCTCCACTGTGCATTAAAAAACGCATGCGGAATTCCCGCAAAAACGCACATGCAGTGCGTTTTTTAAGAACGCAGCATGTCCTTACATAGCATAAAAAACGTAAGGACACCGCAGGTGACCTGCCAGTGACCTCAGGTGCAGATTTGGTCAGGATTTTACTTGCATAAAATCCTGACCAAATCCTGAAACAATCCTGAACGTGGACACATACCCTTAGAGCTCTTGGTGGGTCCGGATCTTAGTGTTGGTGATTTGGTGTGGATGTCCTCGAAGAATATTAAATTGAAGGTTCCTTCTTGAAAAACAGCAAAATAAGGCAGAGATGCTTACCTGCCTAGGCCTCAAACAAATGCACTATCAGGATGCAGTGGACCCATGTGGTTGAAGATACACAGGTGCAGCATAACCGATGAGGCAGCCACTCTCAACCTGCCAAACTAATGGAGGGGGTGGCTGCTTGGCACATTGCTGCACATAAAAGACTTGTATGCGGCGCTGTTCACACAATGGAGATGCACAGCATCCAGGCAAGCCTAGTAGTGACACCCTTCTATTAGATCAGGCGGGCCTGCCCAGCGCTAACCAAATGCACCCCATGTGAACAGACACTACTAGGCTTGCCTGGATGCTGTGCATCTCCATTGTGTGAACAGCGCCGCATACAAGTCTTTTATGTGCAGCAATGTGCCAAGCAGCCACCCCCTCCATTAGTTTGGCAGGTTGAGAGTGGCTGCCTCATCGGTTATGCTGCACCTGTGTATCTTCAACCACATGGGTCCACTGCATCCTGATAGTGCATTTGTTTGAGGCCTAGGCAGGTAAGCATCTCTGCCTTATTTTGCTGTTTTTTCTAATTTTTGGAGGATCTTTGAATTCTCTTTTTGTGCTTTTGCTGTTTAAGGTTCCTTCTTGGAAACTAGGACCCGGGTTCATCGGCCCCGATAAAATAGTTGCCACAGTTAATCCAGTAGCGTTTTGCCTTGCTTTACCACCTACTTTCAAAATTCATAATGTGTTTCACCGATCACTTCTCAAGAAATATATTGCTACCTCTGAACCATAGTCATCACCTTCCCCAGTCATTGTTGATGGGAAGCTGGAATTCTTTAAAGCAAAGATTATCGATTCTTGTTTTGTACGCCAGTCTCTTCAATATTTGGTACATTGGGTTAAGGGCCTAAGGAGAGAATGTAGGTACTAGCATCAAATGTATATGTGATCAATTTGATCTGGTCTTATCATACTTCACATCCAGATAAACCTGGTTCCGAGATTCTGGAGGTCTCACTTAGAAGGTGGGGTACTGTCACAGGGATACCACAACAGTGAGGGGCCAGAAGATAGCGGCGTCTATTTTCACAAACTCCTGCACTGATTAGAACTTATCCACCATCTTATTAAACAGTGCAGGTTTTTTCTTGCTGGCAGTACAAGGGTTAATCAGTTCAGTTGATTTCCTGGAGCTCTCCAACCTGGATTGTCTCATCTGTTCAGTGTTGGCCACTCCCCTCTGGTATATTTGCTTGCCACTGGCTCTTGGGAATTGCTAGTGATAGTTCTGCTGCCTGGTTCTGGAGTTGGAGGTGAAGTTCGTGTTTGGAGTTGGCATTTGGAGAGTTGTTCAGGAGATTGTTCTGTGTATCTGGTTTGTGTGTTCATCCTCATCCTCTCTTATTTGGTTTTACCTTCCTATACCTCCCGTGTTCCACTTTGTTGTTTGGTGAGTGTATTTTGTATGATTGTAATTTTCATTTATCCCTGTCTGTCTTCTCTTCTTTGTTTGTGTTATCCTATACAATTCTGCCTCACATTTCTTGGCTGAGAGGAGGGTTACAGATAAGGGTTAATATAGGAGCATAGCAAGGCATCTCCACCTTCAGGAGTAATTCGGGGGACAGGGATAGGCTATGGGTGCTTCTAGTCCGAGGGTTTGGGTAGGCGCCTACAGTCACTATGTGACATATATTGTATGTGTTTAAACTTTCTATAATTTTAACTTTGATTCAAGTCTTCTATGCAGAACACATTCACAATTATGAGAGAGTTGTACCAACTCTGGGAAATAAAGTTGTGATATATTTGTGCTCTAAAACTTTGGTACCCAACCAGTGGTATCGTTTTATGGTTTGTGTAATCCAATACTATTTCTCTGGTGGGCACTTATATTATCCTTATGCTGTGCTTTTAATGGGTAGCACAGTGTATCAGAATGGCCTTCAGGTACTTTTATGCAATTTACTTAAGTAAGCAGTACTTGGCTTGGAAGTGCAGGGAAACACTACATCTACGCAATAATCAATTTATTGTGGAATTGTCCCCTCATTAGAGGAGAAGACAGCTGGAATCTGTCTCTGGTGGTCTCCAATGATAAGCCGTCTCTGATGTGCACACTAATGACTCACTCGTTCAGCAATGTATTATTATTGTTTGCACAGTATGAACAAATCCGCCTTTGACTTGGACATTAAGTCCTGTAAGTTGAAAACGCTCAGTCTTCTTACGGGTGGTTGGTTTTGTGGACTCTGCTCTTTCCTGATCTATATGGTAATTTATTTAATCAGTGGAATTGCCCGTGAGGGATTTTTTGAAGAAAAGGTTTTATGGTTAGGATCCATCTTTAATGTGAATTATTAAATTATTCATTGTAAGCTGCTAACACAAATGTTCTGCTTTTGCTAGTTTAACTCTTTCCCTATATGAGGAACAGGTTGCACCATCGTCTGTACAAAGATACAAAATAATGTCTCCCACATCTGTGCAGCAGTTTGCTCAACATGGAAAACCTAGAAAGATGCCACATTCCTTAACCCCTTAACGACCAGAGATATTTTTTGCTTTGCATTTCCGTTTTTTGTTCCCCTTCTTCCCAGAGCCATAACTTTTTTATTTTTTGGTCAATATGGCCATGTGAGGGCTGTTTTTTGCAGGATGAGTTGTACTTTTGAGCGACACCAGTGGTTTTAACATATCGTGTACTGGAAAACGGGAAAAAAATTCCAAGTGCGGTGAAATTGCAAAAAAGTAAATTCCCACAGTTGCTTTTTTTTTGCCATGTTCATTAAATACTAAAACTGACCTGTCATTATGATTGTACGGGTTATTATGAGTTCATAGACACCAAACATGTCTAGTTTCTTTTTTATTTAAGTGGTGAACAAAATCCAAAGTTTGTTAAAAAAAAAAATTAATTGCGCCATTTTCCGAGACCCATAGCGTCTCCATTTTCTGTGATCTTGGGTTGGGTAAGGGCTTATTTTTTGCGCGCCGAGCTGATGTTTTTAATTATACCATTTTGGTGCAGATATGATATTTTGATAGCCCGCTAATTCATTTTAATGCAATGTAGCGGTGACCAAGAAAACATAATTCTGGCGTTTTTACTTTTTTTCTCCTTACATCGTATAGCGATCGGGTTAATTCTTTTTATATATTGATAGATCGAGCGATACCAAATATGTGCATGTTTGATTTTTTATTGTTTTATTTTAAATGGGGCAAAAGGGGAGTGATTTGAACTTTTATCTTTTTTACATTATTTAAAACTTTTTTTTTTAACTTTTGGCATGCTTCAATAGTCCCTATGGGAGACTAGAAGCTGCCATAATCTGATTGGCTCTTCTACATACAGGTGATGATCAGATCGCCTGTGTAGCAGAATTGCTCACTTGCTATGAGCACCGACAACCGGGCGGCGCTCATAGCAATCCGGCAGTAACAACCATAGAGGTCTGCTGGAGACTTCGGGTTGTCATGCCGACCCATCGGTGATCCACGATCATGTGACGAGGTCACTGATGGGCATGATTTCCAGCACTTTAAATGCCGCTGTCAGAGATTGACAGCAGCATTTAACTAGTTAACAGCCACGTGTGGCTCGCAATTCCACTCGCGGCTGTTAGAGGCACATGTCAGCTGTTCAAAACAGCTGACATGTGCCAGAAAAGATTTGGGAACCGGAACTCACATCAAAGGGAGGGAGTCGGACATCGGCGTACTATTACACCTGATGTTGGAAAGGGGTTAAAAAAAAAAGGTGAAAGGTAAAACTCTTTTCAACAATCCAGAAATTGACTTTCCATGTTGAGTCCACAGTTTGTCGAGAGCCAAAACACATGGTTCTCAGCAGAGGATCATTGGCCCCTTTTCCAGCACTTGGTTGAGAACCTCAGCTCTTTGACAAGTCAAGAAGTATGCAAAATAAGAGCAGGTCCAGACTGCCATAGAAACTCCCATCCAAGAGATTCTGTAAGTGCACGGGAATTGGATTGTTCTGAAATGTCATCTGAGTGCAGTCCGATGTCCGATATGCAGCACTCATTGACTAGTATGACTGTGTGTGATCCGAATAGCGTTGTTTTTTTTTTTTTCACTCGCACAGTATCTGTCCAAGGAAAAGATTGGACATGTGCACAAACCCATAGAATAACATTGGTAAGAGTGCAATCTGATGTTTTGTCAAATCGCCATTTCACCAAAAATACTCTTGTCTGCACCTGCCCTAACAGTGACTCCGGGAGATTGATCATACCACTCAAAATGTTACTTACTTACCTGTATCCTTGCAAACTGTTTTGTCATTTTGATTGAAGATCTGTTTTTACATAGTTATGATTTAGCAGAATACTGTAAAGTAATTGCAAATACTTGAACATGGAAACCCTTAGGCCTCTTTCACACTTCCGCCTTTCAGCTCCCATCACAATCCGTCATTTTTTGAGAATGCAGGATTCTGCATTTTCTCATAGACTTATATTAGCGACGGATTGTGACGGATGGCCATCTGTTTCATCCTTCTTTCACTGGATCCTGCATAAAAAAACGGTCCGTCGAGCAGAGAAAACGTTCAGAGGAACGTTTTTTCTGCACGTCGGAAAATCGGTCAGCGACACATCCTGCGCTGGCCGTCACTGGCTACAATGGAAGCCTATGGGTGCAGGATGCGTCGCTGACTGTGAAAAGCAGGAATCCAGCGACGGGTCCCGCCTTTTCAAAGAGAGCATGCGTGGAAGAATTTCCCGTCAGGGAAATTCTCTCTGGCTCGCTCTCTTTCTCTTTCTCTTTTTACTATTGATGCTGCCTATGCAGCATCAATAGTAACAAGATATAATGTTAAAAATAATTAAAAAATTAAAAAAATCGCAATATTCTCACCTACCGGCGTTCCCGCGCAGCGTCACCGATGCTCCCGGCAGCTAGCGTTACTTCCTAGTAATACATTGCGAAATCTCGCGAGAAGTCGGTGTCTCGGAACGCTAGCTCGTTACTAGGAACACTAGCTGCCGGGAGCATCGCTGCGTGGGAACGCCGGTAAGTGAAAATACTGCGTTTTATTTTTTTTAACCTGGTTTATTTTGTGTATGCGTTTTTGCAGCGGAAAACCGCTGCGAAGACGCATACACAACAGGTGCACATGGCTCGACGGGTCCGTCAGAAAGACGGGCCCAGTGCACACGATTTCCACAATCTGCATAGGATCCATCATTTCAACGTCTTGACGGATCCTGTGCAGATTTGGAAGACGGAAGTGTGAAAGAAGCCTTAAAGTGGTCATAAGATTTTAGCAAGAAAAAAGCATCTGGATTACACTGCTGTGGTGATGTACTTGGATCTCCTGGGCTTTTTATGTACAAGATGCTCAAAGTGTTACTATAGTTATGCTAGAAAGTTTGTGAACCCTGTTCTGTTTTTTTTTTGCGTACAAAAATAAATCATATCCATATGGGTAACTGTATATTTAACAAATACCACATGTTCAGCCTTACAATTTGCTGCATATATCAAGGGAATAGATATAATATATGATGGCCATATATATTAGAATAATGTCATTCAGACCTCTCAATTTCATTTTGATTGGCTGACTGTTTAATGTTTATTGGGGTCTTCCAACTCTCCACCGAAGACAGGTGTCAGAAGAAAGGAAGATCAGCTTGTTAGATTTTAGTTGCATGGCCACCTTAATGTGTAGAAGCTGTTGGTTTGTGTCGAATGATTGATGGCAGTAAATTGAGAAATCACTTTATTTACCAGTGGAGGTAGGCCACGCAGGTGCTACGGGGCCAATGTTTGAGGGACTACTCAGGTTCACGGACCTTCATTGCATATTTCACAATTAAAGAGCTATTCCCAAGAGAGTAAGCTATCTGTAACTTACCGATTGCTGGGTATTCAACCACTGGGTACCTCAACAATATCAAGAGTGGGGCTTCTGGAACCCGGGATCAAGGCTCTGTACAGCCATTGTTGGGTGGAGTGATATGAGCATGCTCAACCTCTTCTCAATATATTGTCTATGGTACTGATCACTGACTGGTGTCTGCAGATCCCGATATCTAGAATTTCAGAAGGTCCCAGTGGTTGGACTCTCAGCAATCCCATGGATAGGTGATAACTTACTCTCTTTCGATTAACCCTTTACAAGATGCTTCCATTTTTCAGGAAACCTGAGTAACCACGTGCAACTTGATGAAAAACCAAACAAGCTGTTCTTTATTCACCCTCTCTGGCTGCTGTCACACTAGCAGTATTTGGTCAGTATTTTACCTCAGTATTTGTAAGCCAAAACCAGGAGTGGGTGATAAATACAGAAGTGGTGCATATGTTTCTATTATACTTTTCCTCTAATTGTTCCACTCCTGGTTTTGGCTTACAAATACTGAGGTCAAATACTGACCAAATACTGCTAGTGTGACGGCAGCCTCTGGGTCCAGCATCGAGTCTCTGCCGCTGCTCCTGGAGTCTGCTTTCTGCTACATTGACGTCATGTCGCCAGCGCTGCAGTTAATCAGTGAACTCAGCTGTATAGCACTATTATTTTTTCACTTTATTGCTGCTGTTCTAGGGTTGCCAACCATCCAGAAATTCCGGTACAGTCCATAAAAATAGAGCACTTTTTGCCTTGTCCATTAAAAAAAATGTAAGGCGCACGTGAATTTTTGAAGAAACTTATACAAACAATTTTGACCGTAATTGTCCTCATCCTTATAAAAAAAATATTGTCTGTCTGAGATTTTTTGACAAGCTGTCTCGAAAAAAATAAAAAGTCAAGTTGGCAACCCTATGTAGTTCATAGTAACATCTGTATTTTCTAGTTCCGATTCCCAGGTTCCGAATAGAATGCTGATTTTTTTTAATATGCAAATTGCCTCTTCTGAGAAAAAGAGGACTTAACTCTATAGCGCCACCTGTTGGAAGTAGCGATCCTACAAGTCACAATCAACCCTTTAACGAGTCGTGCAATATGACTTAGGCCGTGTGTCCACGGTAAGTAAACGCTGCTTGTTTGACGCTGCAGCGTCAAACACGCAGCGTCCAGATGTTCCAGCATAGTGGACAGGATTTTTAGAAATCCCGTGTCCACTATGCGTGGAAACCCGCACGCGGCGGGCCTGCGACTCCGGACATGCTGCGCGTCTTTTCAGATCGCAGCATGTCCGTGCTACCTGCGGCGACGCTGCGTCGCCGCAGGTAATATCACAGTGCCCTATGGCGAGGGGTGCGATGATCCCGGATGTGTACTGTACACATCCGGCATGATCGCGTCCCAGAAAGGGGGCAGGGCTTAGCGCCGAGCGGCTTCGCCGCTGCGGCGATACCGCCGGCCATCCTGAGTGTGGACACGCAGCCTTAGGATAAAAGCCAAATCAGTATTTTTTTTAAGGAATTTAAGGAGAAGGTTAATCAATATATGAATGAAAATATATGTGTTTTTTCATAAGTTATTAGTTTCTCTGTGCTTAGATGAAAATTTGATCATGTAACATCCAAATTCAAGCTTACTCCTACCTCTGCATGTGTGGCTCCAGCGCTTTCATTATGAAAAACGGGTGACGCTAGAGCAGTTCTGGAACCTGTGGTACCTTCCAGGCATGGAGCTTGTGGGTAAATACTTGAACATTGTTTTCTTACTTTCTCTTTGCGGTGAAACTTGGGTAGTGCCATATTCTGTTTAAAACCCCTAGTAATCTGATTCCAGTTGCCAGTTACAGGTTTCCCTAACTTTGGTTCCTCTTTCTTAGGTCGGGGTCACACTTGCATGTGCAATGCGAGAAATTCGCACGTGTCTCTCGCATCAGTACTCGGCACTGCCGCTGGCGGTTCGGACCAGAGCATTCAGCTGCATAGAAATACAAGCAGCCGCACACTCCAGTCCCAAGTGGTGGCAGCAGTGCCGGGTATTAATGCGAGAGACTCGTTTGAGTTTCTCGCATTGCACACGCAAGTGTGACCCCGGCCTTAGTTCTGAATCAGACTGTTTTTTTTTTCCTATTCCTGACCTCAGCTTTTATTTTGACTACCCAACTGACTCTCAATTTTGCTCCTGACTATCACCCTTTGGTTCTGACCTGGCATTTTGATTATTCTCTGCTAGCCCGCTCCATTGACCCAGAGTGCTCTGCGTAAGTCCAGATCCCTATGGACAAGATAAAGGATGAAGGCCAGGGTTCCCTGGGACCTGCTAAATGGAGTGGCCGTAGAAGTCCTTTTAAGAGTTGCCCGGTTTCCACTGACATTGCTCTGTTACAGATCACATTTTAAATCAGATTAATATAGAAAATTCGAAATAGTTCCCAACCTTGCAGTATGAGCGTGCATAATGGAATCTAAAGTACAACAGGGCTACTTATTATCATTAACCAGAAAGGACTATGCCAATTTAGGCCAGTAGCTAATGAGACAAAAAGGTCAACATTTCTTTGAATGCTTGTCTGATACCAAACAATTACAATGATTTGTGTACTATTTATGGAGCAGTTGGCTAGACATGAACAACTACTATTGTGATTTATGAATGCCCATGCCCAACACCATTCTCAACACCATTAATAACTTGTGTTCAGATTTTACAGCTTTTATTTCATCTTAGTTCAGATTTATCCAATTAAACTAGTGAGAAGAATTCACTTTTAACGGGTACAATGGGTTTTTTCCCCTTGTTTTCACACAGACACCATAATCGGTATGTCATACTTACAACTCAGTTTTAACTTTATACATGGGACTCTGGAGCCTGTAGAATCAGAGGCCCTGTTGGAAGTCCAAGGCCTCATCCTGGAAGACTAAATGGCTGGTGATGCTCAAAAGGCAAGGGGACCCTGATACATAAAGGTTACACCACGTAATCACCAGGAGAGAAGGGGACAGGGCCAGAGACTCATCCTTCCTTCCAGGAGGCTGGGAATACTGAGCTCCATGTTTCATGACAAGGTTGCGTCCTCTTTGGCTCAAACAATAAATTTCCTGCTGCCATAGAGGGCTGAAACCAATGCACTGCGGTCCTCAATGGCAGCAAAACATGGCTACCCAATATTAATGGTTTCTAGACAACAATGAAAACTTCGGAACACAATTTCTCCTTTCTACTCAACAATGTCTGTGACTTTTTTTCTTAAAAAATTTTTTTTTATATTTTTGTTTGCGAAACTCTGAAAAATAACCTATTTAGTGAAAAACTGAATTCAAAATAAAAAAAAAGGAGGCAACGATCAAATTAAGCTACAAAGAATCACGGTACGAAGATGCGCAGGTGCACCAAAGCATCATCCCAGCCTGCGAAAAGGGAAGATGGTAAGGAAAGGGGTGAGCTTTGAGAAACAGAACACCCACACGTACAAACATACGCACAATCACACATTGCTGTACGCACATTGGACACCGACAACCACACACGTACAGTAAAGAGCCTGTGGAGCAGAATCCACCCTAATTCTACCTCCATGTTCCATGAAACGGTACATGGGGAGGTGTCTAAGACGCAATAACACAGGTATTGCCTTTATCTTTGCTTTCTATAAAGAAAAACAAACCCTGAAAATAATTCTAGGGTTCATCGCACCTTCGCACCACTACAAAAAGTGAGTTGTTACATTGCTAACCACCTTATGCACACTACAGTGCTCTTGAGGCTAACATGTATTTGTAGAAGCCATGGAAAGATTGCAGGCTTGGCCGTCCAGAGAGAGAGAGGTTCCCTACGGGAGGTTCCCGTCCTGCCCTTCTCAGCGTCTCTGTAACACTGCGTTGGGAAGTAGTGCCGCTCCATATGAAGCCAGAAGGAAAATCGCAGCTGTGTCTGGTATAACAAATATATGGACAGTTTTAGAGCACAATCCTTGTTGAGGAGCTGCAGATGGCACAGGTGGCCCAGGGGCATCCTGTTACCTAAAGTCCCAAGCTGGCAATTCCTTATGCAATCCTGCAGGCTGTGTTTGTGCAGACAGTAAGAGCGTGGCCAATGCATTGGTTTAGTTGGAGGTAACCGAAGACTGCAGGAGATCAGAATGCAGAAAAAAAACAAGCTCAGGCCTTGAGTTGGTGCCATTGTGCTACAGCTGTTCTTGGATGAGATATCATATCTTTCCAGTGCTTCACCTCTCCAGGACCACTCTTCCAAGATAGGTAGATCTGCAGACAGGATGTTATTAGTTAGACAATATACAGAAAGACCATCTTAAATCTTCAAACTCATAGTAAACTAGAAGCCCTCACAGGCCAAGAGATTACTGCTGGCAATAGGACTATTGCATGTCTCAAGTCTTCCATGGGCTTTTATGCTGCTTTAAAAACACAAAACGGTCTTCTGCCCTACATTCCTGTTAAAAATGATAAGTGAAGGGACAGAAGTTCCTCAACTGGTTAATAATCCTCTAAATATATAACGATAGTGGAATACACAGGCTGGCTTTCAAGAATACTTAAAAATCAAGTTTTGAACTGATTAAGTTTTTAAAAGAGGTATTCTCAAGTTTGAAATGGGATAGGGAATTGCTTCTTGATAGCTAGTAATCCGACCACTGGGAACCCCACTGATCCTGAGAACCAGGGCTCTGACAAGCCCCATTTCAATGAAGCGGTGGTCTATCATGCACACTACGGCTTCTTTCACTCCTAGGCCACATTCACATGTTCAGTATTTTACCTCAGTATTTGTAAGCTAAAACCAGGAGTGGGTGATAAATACAGAAGTGGTGACGTGTTTCTATTATACTTTTCCTCTGATTGTTCCACTACCGGTTTTGGCTTACAAATACTGAGGTAAAAGACTGACCAAATACTGAACGTTTGAACGTGGCCTAAATGGGACCACCGGAGATAGCTGTGCTTGGCTGGTCTTCACCACTCACATAACAATAAATGGAGTTGCAGCGCACATGGTTGCCACTGCTGCATTGAGAAGAGACACGGTTTTCTGGATTGGTGGGTGTCCCAGGGGTCGTATTCCAAATGATTCCTGTAAAATATTATTTACTTGGGATTACGTAATGCAGTAGATCTAAGAAAGGTTTCTTCCTGCCCATTCTAGAGAGGAGATAGGACAGCATGTATATTGGCACAACCTGGATTTCCAAATTTATCTTAGAGAATCCCTGTGAAAGAATATTCACCTTGCCCTTGCTGTAGTATAAACCTTCCCTCAATGCACTGACTTCATGGTGACCATGACTGTGATAGACTTGTGCTTATACTTAAAGGCATTGTCCTGCAGTGTTGGCACTCGCTCTCTCTGGGGCAGTGTTGTGACACGTGACGCCCGCGCCCAATCAGCACTGGTGTCACTGTCTCCACCTTCAGACTTCCTCTTCATGTTCAATTTGTCCAAAGGCAGGGAGAGTGATGGCAGCGCTGATGGGTGCCGGCATTACGTGTCACAGCAACAGCACGTTAGCCCTAGTGCCGGAATGACGTGGGAATGGCGCCAGCACGGAAGGTGAGTATAAGTTTTATTATTTTAATCGGGGCTAAGCGAGGGGTATGACAAGAAGTTGTCTACGTAATGAACAATGTCTTTAACAGCCAATTTGGAGAGGGTCAGCCTGCACCAATGAGAGAGAGGGAGGTCTGTCTCAGACTACCTCGGATTTTCTGTAGACATTGTAGCTAAACTTCTCTGCCCTAATAGAGTTGAGCCAAAAAAACAGGCAAGCAAGATCTGATAATTAGCAAGAGAGCACCCTGATAGTTACAGATATAAAAAGTTAAATATTCTAATAAATTATTCACAATCCTTACTACTTTTTTATTACCACAAAACTGAAAGACAAAACCACATTGTAATTTCTGCCTTTTTCTTCTTAACAGTTAGCTACAGACAGTTTCTAATGTCTCTCTTAATCCGCTCACAACTCCCTCATATTTGGCATCCAATTAACTCTCCTGTCTTCTCCCCTATCCAAGTAAAATGCTGCGGTTGCCCACCTCATCTGTCATTGTGTAATGAAAATCCCATCACTGCCTTGCCATGTATTCCTTTACAATCCCCCACTCTCATATATAAATCCTTTAAACACATTTTATATTGAAGCCCAGATCCTTCTGGTCCAATTACTTATAATCAAAATGGGTACAAAAATACTTAACATAAGATGTAAGTGACGTCTACTTCTGCCTTGGGGAGTGACAAACAGTGTGTCTGCTAGAGCTGTCATGGTTATTGCTCCTTAGTCACTGACATGACGTCCCCTTTAGCGTGAACCTACCCAACAGTGTTTATTTTGTGTGATTAACCAATACCCTTTACTATGAAAATAGCTACTTCACAAAAAATGTCAATTAAATTAAAATAATTAAAATATTTTGTTGGGGGGCTAAGCAATACTAATGTGAACATACAGTACTTTGCAAACGATTTTGGCAGATATGGAAAAAATGCTGGAAAGTATGAATACTTTCAAAAATACTGTTGATAGTTTATTTTTATCAAATAAAAGAAAGGCAAAGTGAATGAACAAAAGAGAAATCTAATTCAAATCAATAATTGGTGTTAACACCCTTTGCCTTCAAAACAGCATCAATTCCAGGTACATTTGGACACAGTTTTTGAAGGAACTCAACAGGGAGGTTTGTTCAAAACATCTTGGAGATCTATTCTCTAATCTTTCTTTCTCTTCATGTTATCCCAGACAGATTCGATGATGTTGGGATCTGGGCTCTGTGGGGCCATATCAACAGTTCCATGACTCCTTTGTTCTTCTTTATGCTGAAGTTATTTCTTAAAGACATTGGCTGCATGTTTGGGGTTGTGGTCCACCTACAGAATTTGGAGCCAATCAGACCATTCCCTGATGTATTGCATGATGGATAAATACCTGCTTGTATTTCTCAGCATTGAGGATTTCATTAATCCTGACTAAATTCCCAACTTCATTTGCTTAAATGCAGCCCCAAAATTGCAATTACCCTCTGTGGAGAGACGGTAGTCTGTGGGTGCTCTAGTCTGCTGGCTCAAGACCACATGGACCAGGGATCATCCCACTGAACGCCCGCTCTGTTATGACCCCAATGGCGAGGGTCTCAGAGGAACGTGGAAGTCTGCAGAATACAAAAATCCAGCTCATAGGGCAGTGGTAACTGGGTTGACCATATATCTACTCCTAACGCCAACACTAGAAGTAGCCGGGGATCATTCCTACGTTGATTCTAGATGACACGCGCCAGCCGGAGAATCTAGCTACCCCTAGTAGAGGAAAACAAAGACCTTTCTTGCCTCCAGAGAAGGGGACCCCAAAGCTGGATAGAAGCCCCCCACAAATAATGACGGTGAGGTAAGAGGAAATGACAAACACAGAAATGAACCAGGTTTAGCACAGAGAGGCCCGCTTACTGATAGCAGAATAAAGAAAGGTAACTTATATGGTCAACAAAAACCCTATCAAAATCCACACTGGAAATTCAAGAACCCCCGAACCGTCTAACGGTCCGGGGGGAGAACACCAGCCCCCCTAGAGCTTCCACCAAAGGTCAGGATATAGATTTGGAACAAGCTGGACAAAAATACAAAACCAAAACAAAAAGCAAAAGGCAGACTTAGCTGATATAACTGGAACCAGGATCAGTAGACAAGAGCACAGCAGACTAGCTCTGATAACTACGTTGCCAGGCATTGAACTGAAGGTCCAGGGAGCTTATATAGCAACACCCCTAACTAACGACCCAGGTGCGGATAAAAGGAATGACAGAAAAACCAGAGTCAAAAAACTAGTAACCACTAGAGGGAGCAAAAAGCAAATTCACAACAGTACCCCCCCCTTAGTGAGGGGTCACCGAACCCTCACCACGACCACCAGGGCGATCAGGATGAGCGGCATGAAAGGCACGAACTAAATCGGCCGCATGAACATCAGAGGCGACCACCCAGGAATTATCCTCCTGACCATAGCCCTTCCACTTGACCAGGTACTGAAGCCTCCGCCTGGAGAGGCGAGAATCCAAGATCTTCTCTACCACGTACTCCAACTCGCCCTCAACCAACACCGGAGCAGGAGGCTCAGCAGAAGGAACTACAGGCACAATGTACCGCCGCAACAAGGACCTATGAAATACATTGTGAATAGCAAACGACACAGGAAGATCCAGACGAAAAGATACAGGATTAAGGATTTCCAATATCTTGTAAGGCCCAATAAAACGAGGTTTAAATTTGGGAGAGGAGACCTTCATAGGAACAAAGCGGGAAGAAAGCCATACCAAATCCCCAACGCGTAGTCGGGGACCCACACCGCGGCGGCGGTTGGCAAAGCGCTGAGCCTTCTCCTGTGACAACTTCAAGTTGTCCACCACATGATTCCAGATCTGCTGCAACCTATCCACCACAGAATCCACCCCAGGACAGTCAGAAGGCTCCACATGACCCGAAGAAAAGCGAGGATGGAAACCAGAGTTGCAGAAAAAAGGCGAAACCAAGGTGGCGGAACTAGCCCGATTATTAAGGGCAAACTCAGCCAACGGCAAGAATGTCACCCAATCGTCCTGATCAGCAGAGACAAAACACCTCAAATAAGCCTCCAAAGTCTGATTGGTTCGCTCCGTCTGTCCATTAGTCTGAGGATGGAAAGCAGACGAAAACGACAAATCAATGCCCATCCTACTACAAAAGGATCGCCAGAACCTGGAAACGAACTGGGATCCTCTGTCTGACACAATATTCTCAGGGATGCCGTGCAAACGAACCACGTTCTGGAAAAACACAGGAACCAGATCGGAAGAGGAAGGCAGCTTAGGCAAAGGAACCAAATGGACCATCTTGGAGAAGCGATCACATATCACCCAGATAACGGACATGCCCTGAGATAGCGGAAGATCAGAAATGAAATCCATGGAGATATGTGTCCAAGGTCTCTTCGGGACAGGCAAGGGCAAGAGCAAACCGCTGGCACGAGAACAGCAAGGCTTAGCTCGAGCACAAGTCCCACAGGACTGCACAAATGACCGCACATCCCTTGACAAGGAAGGCCACCAAAAGGACCTGGCCACCAGATCTCTGGTGCCAAAAATTCCCGGGTGACCTGCCAACACCGAGGAATGAACCTCGGAAATGACTCTGCTGGTCCACTTATCCGGGACAAACAGTCTGTCAGGTGGACAAGACTCAGGCCTATCAGCCTGAAATCTCTGCAACACACGTCGCAGATCCGGAGAAATAGCTGACAAGATAACTCCATCTTTAAGAATACCAACAGGATCAGCGACTCCAGGAGCATCAGGCACAAAGCTCCTAGAAAGAGCATCGGCCTTCACATTCTTTGAACCTGGTAAATACGAGACAACAAAATCAAAGCGGGAGAAAAACAATGACCAGCGGGCCTGTCTCGGATTAAGGCGTTTAGCAGACTCGAGATACATCAGATTTTTGTGATCAGTCAAGACCACCACACGATGCTTAGCACCCTCGAGCCAATGACGCCACTCCTCAAATGCCCATTTCATGGCCAACAACTCCCGATTGCCCACATCATAATTTCGCTCGGCAGGCGAAAACTTCCTAGAGAAAAAGGCACAAGGTTTCATAACAGAGCAACCAGGGCCTCTCTGCGACAAAACGGCCCCTGCCCCAATCTCTGAAGCATCCACCTCAACCTGAAAGGGAAGTGAGACGTCAGGCTGGCACAAAACAGGCGCCGAAGTAAACCGGCGTTTCAACTCCTGGAAAGCCTCCACGGCAGCAGGAGCCCAGTTAGCTACATCGGAGCCCTTCTTGGTCATATCCGTCAAAGGTTTCACAATGCTAGAAAAATTAGCGATAAAACGACGGTAGAAGTTAGCGAAGCCCAAGAACTTCTGAAGACTCTTAACTGACGAGGGCTGAGTCCAATCAAGAATAGCTCGGACCTTGACTGGGTCCATCTCCACAGCAGAAGGGGAAAAAATGAACCCCAAAAAGGGAACCTTCTGTACACCAAAGAGACACTTTGAGCCCTTGACAAACAAAGAATTTTCACGCAAAATTTTAAAGACCAACCTGACCTGCTCCACATGCGAATCCCAATTATCAGAAAAAACCAAAATATCATCCAGATAAACAATCAAAAATTTATCCAGATACTTCCGGAAAATGTCATGCATAAAGGACTGAAAAACTGAAGGCGCATTGGAGAGCCCAAAAGGCATCACCAAGTACTCAAAATGACCTTCGGGCGTATTGAATGCGGTTTTCCATTCATCACCTTGCTTAATGCGCACAAGGTTGTACGCACCACGAAGGTCTATCTTGGTGAACCACTTGGCACCCTTAATCCGGGCAAACAAGTCAGACAACAGCGGTAAAGGATACTGAAATTTGACAGTGATCTTATTTAAAAGCCGATAATCAATACAAGGTCTCAAAGATCCGTCCTTTTTTGCCACAAAAAAGAATCCCGCACCAAGAGGGGAAGAAGACGGACGAATATGTCCTTTCTCCAGAGACTCCTTGATATATGAACGCATAGCGGTATGTTCAGGTACCGACAGATTAAACAGTCTTCCCTTAGGAAATTTACTGCCTGGGATCAAATCTATAGCACAGTCACAGTCCCTATGAGGAGGCAGTGCACTGGACTCAGACTCACTGAAGACATCCTGATAATCAGACAAATACTCCGGAACTTCCGAAGGCGTAGAAGAAGCAATAGACACAGGCAGGGAATCCCCATGAATACCACGACAGCCCCAACTTGAGACTGACATAGCCTTCCAGTCCAGGACTGGATTATGGGTCTGTAACCATGGCAGGCCTAAAACAACCAAATCATGCATTTTATGTAAAACCAGGAAACGTATCACCTCGCGGTGTTCAGGAGTCATGCACATGGTAACCTGTGTCCAATACTGCGGTTTATTTGCTGCCAATGGTGTAGCATCAATACCCCTAAGAGGAATAGGATTTTCTAATGGTTCAAGAGTAAAACCACAGCGCTTAGCAAATGAGAGATCCATGAGACTCAGGGCAGCACCTGAATCTACAAACGCCATGACAGGATAAGATGACAGTGAGCAAATCAAAGTTACAGACAGAATAAATTTAGGTTGCAAATTACCAACGATGACAGGACTAACAACCTTAGCTATACATTTAGAGCATGCTGAGATAACATGTGTAGAATCACCACAGTAGTAGCACAAGCCATTCCGGCGTCTATGAATTTTCCGCTCATTTCTAGTCAGGATTCTATCACATTGCATTAAATCAGGTGTCTGTTCAGACGACACCATGAGGGAATTTGCGGTTTTTCTATCACATTGCACCGAATTAGGTATCTGTTCAGACAACACCATGAGGGAATTTGCGGTTTTGCGCTCCCGCAACCGCCGGTCAATTTGAATAGCCAGTGCCATAGTATCATTCAGACCTGTGGGAATGGGAAAACCCACCATAACATTCTTAATGGCTTCAGAAAGGCCATTTCTAAAATTAGCGGCCAGTGCACACTCGTTCCAATGTGTCAGCACGGACCATTTCCGAAATTTTTGGCAATACACTTCAGCCTCGTCCTGCCCCTGAGACATAGCCAGCAAGGCCTTTTCTGCCTGAATCTCAAGATTGGGTTCCTCATAAAGTAAACCGAGCGCCAGAAAAAACGCATCAAGATCAGCCAATGCCGGATCTCCTGGCGCCAGCGAAAAAGCCCAATCCTGAGGGTCGCCCCGTAAGAACGAAATAACAATTTTTACTTGCTGAGCAGAATCTCCAGATGAACAGGGTCTCAGGGACAAAAACAATTTACAATTATTCACGAAATTCCTAAACTTAAACCTGTCTCCGGAAAACAATTCAGGAATCGGTATTTTAGGTTCTGACCTAGGATTTCTGATAACATAGTCTTGTATGCCCTGCACACGAGTAGCCAGCTGGTCCACACTTGTAATCAAGGTCTGGACATTCATGTCTGCAGCAAGCATAGCCACTCTGAGGTAAAGGGGAAGAAGAAAAAAAAAAACAACTCAGAATCTTCTTTCTTATAATCCCTCTTCTGCAATGCATTAAACATTTAATACTGGTCTGGCAAACTGTTATGACCCCAATGGCGAGGGTCTCAGAGGAACGTGGAAGTCTGCAGAATACAAAAATCCAGCTCATAGGGCAGTGGTAACTGGGTTGACCATATATCTACTCCTAACGCCAACACTAGAAGTAGCCGGGGATCATTCCTACGTTGATTCTAGATGACACGCGCCAGCCGGAGAATCTAGCTACCCCTAGTAGAGGAAAACAAAGACCTTTCTTGCCTCCAGAGAAGGGGACCCCAAAGCTGGATAGAAGCCCCCCACAAATAATGACGGTGAGGTAAGAGGAAATGACAAACACAGAAATGAACCAGGTTTAGCACAGAGAGGCCCGCTTACTGATAGCAGAATAAAGAAAGGTAACTTATATGGTCAACAAAAACCCTATCAAAATCCACACTGGAAATTCAAGAACCCCCGAACCGTCTAACGGTCCGGGGGGAGAACACCAGCCCCCCTAGAGCTTCCAGCAAAGGTCAGGATATAGATTTGGAACAAGCTGGACAAAAATACAAAACCAAAACAAAAAGCAAAAGGCAGACTTAGCTGATATAACTGGAACCAGGATCAGTAGACAAGAGCACAGCAGACTAGCTCTGATAACTACGTTGCCAGGCATTGAACTGAAGGTCCAGGGAGCTTATATAGCAACACCCCTAACTAACGACCCAGGTGCGGATAAAAGGAATGACAGAAAAACCAGAGTCAAAAAACTAGTAACCACTAGAGGGAGCAAAAAGTAAATTCACAACACCGCTCTCCTTTTACTGTGGGCAAAATACTACTCAGACAACACAGGGTGAGGGTAAAACAGTGTTGCAATAATTTATTGAACTACCAACACACAATAACATATAGAACAGTCCCAGCAAATACCAAAATGGTGCAAAATTACAGAGTCTCACCCTTCCGCTGACTCGCCGGGATAAGAGTAGCTGTGACTTCAGAGCTTCCAGAGCCGACTACCCCCACCTGCGGCATGCACAGAGAGGAGGTAACGACAAGGTTAGGAAGGTGACAGTCCATTGAGGTACAAGGCCAGGTGACTGGAGGGTCACAACCTGGCTGCTCCGAAGATCTCCATGGAGCCTTGTGACTGGTGGGTCTTAAGCCAGGCTTTCCCAAACATATCCATGGGTTCAGTGGTGGTCAATGGAGCAGATCTATATTCTTTCAGCCGGGGCAGTGGTCCTCTAAGCTGGCTTCCTGTAGAATGTTGAATCTGTGTCCCTTGTGATTGCCCATGATCTGGCAGCTATCCTGTAGAGTGTCCCTGGCTGTGGTTTTGTAAAGAGTCTCTGGTTATTTGAATCTCTAAGTCTCTTGGATGTCTGGATGTATATTGTTACAGAGGCACATCACCTTTTTATAGTTCACAACTGTTCATCAAGCCATTATTCACAGGTCAGGAGGAAGGGGTAATTAGATTAAATTGCATTGTTTGATTATTTAGTTTATCCTTCAATGTTTGCAAGTCAACATATTGCATGGCCTGGTATAATGTGTAATCAATATATCCGCAAATATCATTGTTCAGTGACACTGCATTCCTGTTTTGCAAAGATAACAGTGCAAACAACTGTAGGAGCTGATAAAAGAGGTAAATAATAATCATTTATCAACTTACAAATATCAATTCAACCTACAAGAAGAGTGAACATAAAGATAGAAGTCTTTTCAGACTTACTGAAAATAGATGTCTGGATAATTAAGATTAAATGCTGTGTCGTCACACCCTCCATCGTGCTTTACTGCAGATACTCATTATTTGACCACTCTCCAGGCTTTCCAAGAGCAAACTGCTTTCATAACAGCCACATATTTTACATTTTGAGTCTAGTTCAGAGCATATGCTGCCATTTTTCTGTACCCCTGCACCTAGGTTTTCATGTATACTTGAGTCTCTTTCCTGGTTTCAATGTCGATGGTATGGATTTTGGCCACAATTCTCCAATGAAGACCAATTCTGGCCCATATTCTCCAAACACTAGATGGGTGTAGCTGGGCCCCACTGACTGCTGCCATTTCTGGACTGATGGCCCTGCTGAACATCTTCCAACTTCAAAGGGACGTAAGCAGGATATGCCTTTCATCTGCATCCACGGTTCTCAACATTGCCCATTTCTTGGTGTCTACTTATCCATCACACAATGCCATCAGGGAGGCATCAAATTGGCTACAAACGTATTCTGCAGTAGGACAATGACCCCAAATATAAAAACAATGTCATTAAAGAGGTTCTCCAAGAATGCAATAAAATGCTTACATCATGTAATTTAAACAACAGCCCATCCTAGTCACATATTATGAAAAAACATAGCTCCCAAGACCTGTGTCTTAACTAACAGAAGATTAGTATCATAAACACACACATACCTCCATGAGCCAAGGAGAAGAGCTGTGACATCAGAAGAAATAAATCGTCTCCTCGGTTGACTGAGACCAAAGGATTTCTTCTCCAGCCTCAGCCCTCCATGAACAGCCAGCTTAGTAGAAGATATATTTCTTCTACCAGAGCAGCCTTTCTTCGGCAGTCCACCTTAATGTGTGCTTACAATACTGATCTTCTGTCAGTTGAGGCACAGGTCTCGGGACCTGTGTTCATTCAGTCTTTCCTGACACATGACTAGGATTGCCTGCCATTTGAATTTCCTTATGGGTACTTTTTATCAGATTCTTGGAGAACACTTTTAAAAACTATCTTCAACTTAAAGAAAAACAATGAGTCCTGTAAGTGATGATATGGTCCCCACATAGCCCTGATCTCAATATCATCCAGTCAGTCTGGGATTATATGAGGAGATAGAAGGATCGCGCAACCTTCCAACCATAGATCTGTGGTTAGTTCTACAATATGTTTGGAATAACCTCCCTGTCAAGTTCCTTTAAAAAGTCTGTACAAGTTTATAGAGAAGAATTGATACTTTTTGTTTTGATTTTATTTAGATTTTTCTTTTGTTCATTCACATTGCATTATGTTAATTGGAAAAAAATATTCTTTTTTTAAGCATTTTTACATAGCGCATTTTTCCACACTTTCCTAAAACTTTTGCACAACAATGTTTCTTACCTTGCCGATTACATCATTACGACTAAGCTTGTCTTTGTCCATGACCGTTATGATGATCGTTGTTTCCCTAAGTTTCTCAGTGGGTATATCAAAGATGAAAGATTCATTAAAGATAGGATTTAAACACCGCTTCATGACCACTGTTTTTTTCTTCTCAACCCTCTTATCCTTATACATGAGCCAAACTTTAACATAAGGGTCTGTAAAACAGAAAAATAACAAAATCAGTAACCTTAAAAAACCAAAATGGTTTTCCTCCATTTTTATTTTCCTTCACTGATCTACGTTCTCCACTAATTACGGTAATGTATCCATTACAAAAATAAAGGGAAGTAACTCTATATAAAAAAAATAAAACTGAGCGACCTTTTATGTCTCAACTCACTACTTTCCAATTTCAGCAACTATAAGGCCGGCGTCACACTAGCGAGTTTTACGGACGTATGAGCGCAGAAAATACGTCTGCAAAATAAGCATTACACACGGCCCAATGAATCTCTATGGGGCTGCTCCTATCAGCCGTATATTACGCATCCGTAATATACGGTATTGTACGGCCGTAGAAAATCGCAGCATGCTGCGTTTGTCAGCGTATTGCGCAAAAAATATGTCAATGAAAGTCTATGGGGCGAGAAAAATACAGATTACACACGGAGCAGCAGTGTGACTTGCGAGAAATACGCAGCGTGTTCTATAGAAAAGCCGGTAATTCAATTGCCGGCTTTTTCTTTCTCCTTCACAAACCCAACAGGATATGAGACATGGTTTACATACAGTAAACCATCTCATATCCCTTTTTTTTTGCATATTCCACACTACTAATGTTAGTAGTGTGTATGTGCAAAATTTTGGCACTGTAGCTTGTAAAATAAAGGGTTAAATCGCGGAAAGAATTGGCGTGGGCTCCCGCGCAATTTTCTCCGCCAGAGTGGTAAAGCCAGTGACTGACAGCAGATATTAATAGCCTAGAGAGGGTCCATGGTTATTGGCCCCCCCTGGCTAAAAACATCTGCCCCCAGCCACCCCAGAAAAGGCACATCTGTAAGATGCGCCTATTCTGGCACTTGGCCACTCTCTTCCCACTCCCGTGTAGCGGTGGGATATGGGGTAATGAAGGGTTAATGTCACCTTGCTATTGTAAGGTGACATTAAGCCAGATTAATAATGGAGGGGCGTCAATTATGACACTTATCCATTATTAATACAATAGTACGAAATGGTTAAGAAAACACACACACATTATTACAAAGTCCTTTAATGAAATAAAGACACAGGGTGTTGTAATATTTTATTAGACTCTTAATCCACCTGAAGACCCTCGTTCTGTAAAAAAGGAAAAATAAAAAATCAACAATATCTCATACCTTCCGTCGCTCAGGTCAAGTCCCACAAAATAAATCCATCTGAAGGGGTTAAATCATTTTACACCCAGGAGCTTTGCAAATGCAATTATGCTCCTGTGTGTAAAACCCCAGGGAATGAATGAAATGCAGGGGAATGTCCTGTAGTTACCTTGAGTCGCGGTGAGGCGCCCTCTGCTGGATGTCCTCATATGAACTCGAGTGTGGAAACTTTTCCCAGGCTCCAGTTTATGAGGACATCCAGCAGAGGGCACGTCACTGCAACGCAAGGTAAGTACAGGTCACCCTGCTTTCCATTCATTCCCCGGGTTTTTACAGGCAGGGGCGGCTGCATTAACAGGCTCCTGCTTGTAAAATTAGTTAACCCTTTCAGATGGATTTAGAACGTGGGACAGAACGATGGAAGTAGTGGAATATTGTTGTTTTTTTTTTAACTTTGTTTCAGGTGACAAGGGTCTTCAGGTGGATTAAGAGTCTAATAAAATATTACAACACCCTGTGTCTTTATTTCATTAAAGGACTTTGTAATAATGTGTGTGTGTTTTCTTAACCATTTCGTACTATTGTATTAAAAATGGATAAGTGTCAGAATTGACGCCTCTCCATTATTAATCTGGCTTAATCTCACCTTACAATAGCAAGGTGACATTAACCCTTCATTACCCCATATCCCACCACTACACAGGAGTGGGAAGAGAGTGGCCAAGTGCCAGAATAGGCGCATCTTACAGATGTGCCTTTTCTGGGGTGGCTGGGGGCAGATGTTTTTAGCCAGGGGGTGGCCAATAACCATGGACCCTCTCTAGGCTATTAATATCTGCCCTCAGTCACTGGCTTTACCACTCTGGCAGAGAAAATTGCGCAGGAGCCCACACCAATTTTTTCCGCGATTTAACCCTTTATTTTACAAGCTACAGCGCCCAAATTTTGCACATACACACTACTAACATTAGTAGTGTGGAATATGCAAAAAAAAAAGAGATATGAGATGGTTTACTGTATGTAAACCATAAATGCCAAAAAAGAGGAGGACCAGGAGCATGAAGTACAAATCTATATAAGAGAATCTTTATTTTTACAAAACATTAAAATCAGGACAACAGTAATCATAACAAGTATTCCACAACATTACATAAGAAAGGGGGAAAGTGCAAACCCTCAACCTCGCCACCCCCCCCCCCCCAAAAAAAAAACGCTATAGAAAATAATCATGTACACAGTTGTAGGCAGTAAGCACCATATAGCTAGCGGTCATCGCATGGGAAGAGAAAAAATTGCTGCTGTGTCAAGACTCAACAGGGGGTCTGAGGCAAGTACACCAACTAATTACAATAAATGACCCATGTCACAGCAGCAGGAAAATACAAAATACGCTTACCCATGCAGAGAGGGGGGAGAGGGAAAGGGATCCCGCCGGTGAATGAACCCTGATGCGCATTTCGCAGCGTTCACACGCTGCTTCCTCAAGGGGATATGATGTATGGTGGAGCAGGACCTGCCTATAACCCCCCTGACCTCGATCACATGTCCAAAGGCCGCCAATCGCAGTGGCGCTGTCGGCGCATGCGCACTGCGGCAGGAAAGCTCAGCACAAGGACCTGGCGTCAAGCCAGGCACGGAGGCCAGGAAAGGAAGTTCTGGACCTGCGCACCAGGCCTGTAAGATGCCCGCCAATATGCAACAGCCGACCGCACACAGGGCGATGCGCACGGTCACACGGGGACGCGCGCTGTGATGAAACAAGGTGGATAAAACGTAAGTGTGAAAAAAGAAGTGCAATGAATCACCACTGAAGCCCACATGAGGGCGTGGCCCACTGAGTAGTATGTACAAACATATGTGTCTACCATATCCCCATACAAATGATAATGACAACAGATCATAATATAATCCATCTCTGCATAAGCATATAATAACGCAGATATGACATAATTGACACAAAAGTTATACAAATAACTTCATATATAGGGCAGATGTTTGGAGATCAAGGCACTTTAGAGATCCACATATGCAGCAGGCTAAATGATGATGGCGGCTCCCAAAAAGTGGATGGTGTGAGAAAGGAGGAGGGGAACCAAGGCGGTACCCACATGGAGATAATTACTGGTAATAAAAACACAAAAAGAAAAGAATAAAAGTTAAAAGCAGATTAAAAACACAAATAGAAAATCACCGGAGGGAAACTACGGATGGGACATAACACTGAGAGAAGCACAAATACAGCAAAACCAGACTAGAGGCAGGGAGCGAAACTAAGGGACTCGTTAAGACCTTTAGGGGTCACGGTATCGAGCATAACGATCCACCTAGTTTCGATCTGTGCTAATCGCTTTTTATTGCCCCCACCTCTGATACCCAAATGGAGCACATCAATCCCCCTCACCTTAAGCAATTTCTCGTTGCAATTATGGTGTGACCTGAAGTGACGGGGGATTGTTTTGAGATCCACCCCCGCGGACACCGTCCTGGCCGCGCCAATGTCCCGCACATGCTCCCGTACGCGAACTCTAAGTTCGCGAGTAGTGAGACCAACGTATATCCTGGGGCACGGACAGGTGGCATAATATATAACGTTAGTAGTCCCACAGGATATACACTGTCTGATCTGAAATATTCTAGACCCGTCACTAGAAGCAAAATCGGAGCAGCACAGGACATTGGCGCAGGCAAGATAGTGCCCGCATGGAGTACATCCCACACGAGGGCCACCTGTACTGAAAAAGTTTTTTTCGGGAGCTGGAATATAGTGGCTCCTCACCAACATATTGCTGAGATTAGTGCCCCTTCTGGGAGTCATAAGGGGAAAGGCACCCAGGGCAGCACACAGGGAAGGCTCAACCTGAAGAACTGGCCAGTGTTTTTTCAAAATAGACCGCATACTCTCCCATTCATGATTGTAGGTGGAGATGAATCTGATACGTCCATCTCCACCCACAGTACGGCATTGTTTTCTCTTCCCATGCGATGACCGCTAGCTATATGGTGCTTACTGCCTACAACTGTGTACATGATTATTTTCTATAGCATTTTTTGGGGGGGGTTTGAGGTTGAGGTCCTCCTCTTTTTTGGCATTTAGTGTTTGGAGCGATGATTTAATCTGGGTTATTAGTACGGTATATATATACTAGCACTCTTTCCCAGATTTTCTTGCTATGTATTCGGGTTTCCGGTTATTATGTATGTAAACCATGTCTCATATCCTGTCGGGTTTGTGAAGGAGAAATGAAAAGCCGGCAATTGAATTACCGGCTTTTCTGCTATATCGCGCTGAATTAAATATAGATATATATATGTGTCTCAATGACACATATATATATATACTGTATATATGTTTTACCGAACATTTGAGCCCATAAATCCATTAGATGTCGGTTTTGCAAGCCTGCGAGAAAATATCGCAGTACGGATGCCATACGGATTACATACGGAGGATGCCATGCGCAAAATACGCTGCCACACCCTGCCTACGGATGACATACGGATCACTATTTTGGGAACATTTCTGCGTATTACGGCGGTAAAAAACGGACCGTATTGTCTTACACCTAGTGTGACGCCGGCCTAAGGGTATGTGCACACGTCAGGATTTCTTCAGGAATTTTTGCGTTTTTTTTGTGGATTTCCCCTATAAAAACACTATAATACCGCATTAAAAATGCATACATTATGCATCCTATCATTTAGAATGCATTCCGCATTTTTTGTGCAAATGTTGCGTTTTTTTCCTCAAAAAAAAAATGCATTCCGGAAAAAGAAGCAACATGTTCATTATTTTTGCGGATTTTTTGTGGATTTCCCATGAAATTGGAGTGTCAGGAAAAAAACGCAAAAATTCTGCAAAAAAAAAAAAGCGTAAAAAACACGCAAAAAACGCAAAAAAAAAAAACCCATGCGGATTTCTGGCAGAAATGTCTGGATTTTGTCAGGAAAATTTCTGCAAGAAATCCTGACGTGTGCACATACCCTAAGGGTATGTTTCCACGGTAAGTAAACGCTGCTTGTTTGACGCTGCAGCGTCAAACAAGCAGCGTCCAGATGTTCCAGCATAGTGGAGGGGATTTTATGAAATCCCGTCTCCACTATGCGTGGAAACCCGCACGCGGCGGCCCTGCGACTCCGGACATGCTGCGCGTCTTTTCAGATCGCAGCATGTCCGTACACCTTGCGGGGACGCAGCGTCCCCGCAAGGCATATCACAGGGCCCTATGGCGAGGGGTGCGATGATCCCGGATGTGTACTGTACACATCCGGCACCATCGCGTCCCAGAAAGGGGGCGGGGCTTAGCGCCGAGCGGCTTCGCCGCTGCGGCGATACCGCCGGCCATCCTGAGCGTGGAGACATAGCCTAAGAAAGACACATTTTGCCACATTTCTAAGAAAAAAAGGAACATGACTCCCAGGCTGTGCGTCTATCTGTGCATGTTCACATTGTCCATGTGGCATGTTATAAGGCAACCTGTGCTAAGACTTCTCCATTCCTTTGTCCCATAACAGAAGCAGGGTCTGTGTTTTCAGGGATGTTGCAGCTGGAAGTCATGGCCCAGAGTGAGCAGAGTGTAAGATAAGATATGACATCATGATGTGTGCCACAACCTTAGGATGTGCACTCTAGGCCAGGACTTCCGGCCATGACTAGACCCTGGCCATCTCTGTGCATGTGCATTGTAAGGTTGTGGAGACGTTGTGACGTCTCGGCATGCACCATGATCTTACTCTTGGTTGGGACTTATCACTTTGACTAGGCTCGGGACATCTATGCACATGTGCAGGGACATTCCGGGCTTAAGGTACCTTCACATTAAGCGACGCTGCAGCGATAGCGACAACGATGCCGATTGCTGCAGCATCGCTGTTTGATCGCTGGAGAGCTGTCACACAGACCGCTCTCCAGCGACCAACGATGCAGAGGTCCCCGGGTAACCAGGGTAAACATCGGGTTACTAAGCGCAGGACCGCGCTTAGTAACCCGATGTTTACCCTGGTTACCAGTGTAAAATGTAAAAAACCAAACAGTACATACTCACCTTCGCGTCCCCCGGCGTCCGCTTCCTGCACTGACTGAGCGCCGACCCTAACAGCAGAGCGGTGACGTCACCGCTGTGCTATACTTTCACTTTCACTTTACGGCGCTCAGTCAGTGTGGGAAGCGGACGCCGGGGGACGCGAAGGTGAGTATGTAGTGTTTGTTTTTACATTTTACACTGGTAACCAGGGTAAACATCGGGTTACTAAGCACGGCCCTGCGCTTAGTAACCCGATGTTTACCCTGGTTACCAGTGTAAAACATCACTGGTATCGTTGCTTTTGGTGTCAAACATGACGATACACGCCGGTCTGACGACCAAATAAAGTTCTGAACTTTGTTCAACGACCAGCGATATCACAGCAGGATCCAGATCGCTGCTGCGTGTCAAACTAAACGATATCGCTATCCAGGACGCTGCAACGTCACGGATCGCTAGCGATGTCGTTTAGTGTGAAGGTACCTTTAGTCACGGCCAGAAGTCCCAGCATAGCACACAGATCTCTGAGGTTCTAGCGCACGGTGGCGGTAAGCAATGTGCATGGTCATGTGCAGTGAGCTGAACGGTGATGTTAGTACAAGTTGGTGTGTTTTTTTTTATTTCATCTTACATTTTTTACACATTGGGGTCACTCCAGACCCCAGAGCATACTAAGGAACATTCAATTGACAGAGAATAAATTAGCTGAGAACCAAATTCCCCAGTAAAATCCACACAATTTAGCGAATTTGAATCTGTTTAGATTCGCTCATGTCTAGAAATAATCAATCCTCCACATCGGTATTTCCATGCTATTCTCGTGGAAGCACACCATGGCGGGACACAGGGTGCCTAAAGGCCGCTAGCACAAACTCGTAGCCAGCGTGCGCTCACACCACAATACAAAGGCACCCAATGCCCCGGTAGCCATAGTCACTCTATGTGTATGATGCACCCTACAGTGCCATATTATGTAGGTATTCTCCACTAAAAAAAACCTACTGAATAAAATCTGTGTGAAGTGAGAGGCATACAGTGGAAGAATAGGATCCCGGAGGACCCTGTGGGCTCCATATCATGGCTCAGCAGAATATGGGGAACTGTAATACAGTTATATGCATGAGGCCTAATGCTGGAGCACTACGGTATAAAAATAAAAATGGCTACCAAAACTCCTAAATTAGATGAAACAGCTGTACTAAATTGTAACTGCATGATTATGATGCATCACATGAACAAAGCGTCAAAAGTTTTAATGGCTTTTTAGGTTAATCTCCGATAAACCAATAAAGCAATAGAGGCATTACATTTAGGATTGAGATTTCCTCAAAAGAGTGCAAACACCTGAATTATGAGGCATATACTGCTGCTTCCCATTCATTTTGGTCTTGTCTGCACATAATCTTAACCCCTTGCGGACATGACAATTTTTTATTTTTGCACTTTTGTTTTTTCCTTCCTTCAATGACACCATTTATTTTACCGTACTGCACTGAAAAAACAATTCCAAATGGAGAGAAATGCCGAAAAAAAGGTTCAATACTGCCATTATTTTTAGTTTTTGGGGTTTTATTACAGTGTGCAAATCCCTGCATGTGTTGCGGCTGTTGAACAACCGCGAGTCATGCAGCCGTAGGGGGTCTCGAACATATTTTTAGAACACGCCAAAGTCACTCGGTTAGCACATGAGCATGCTCAGATAACACCTTATCTCTGCATGTTCACTCATCACTACCAGCAAGTAACATGGCAACCCATAGGATTGGTCTCCTGCCCTGTATCCCATCACTGTCAAAGTTTGACACCGGCATTTAGGTGGTCTAAAAGCAGCCACTGGCGGTAGGTCCGATTGTTGCTGTTAGAGGCAGGTTCTAGCTGTATAATACAGCCGGCACCCAACATGTGGTGCAGTTTCAGCTCCTGTGCTTGCTCCAAAGATGCACACCCACCTGACATCTGCCACACATGTACATCAGATGTCGGGAAGGTGTTAAAGAATAGGATTCCCATTTATGCCATATCCAAATGATATGCCATATTAGTCTGATTCTATCCTGGAGATTTTGTTTCCGTAACTCCTATAGAAATGAATGGAGAGTGACATGCACATGGGTGGGCACCTCTCCTTTCATCCCCTGTCGGCATGTAGCAGATTTTAGCCACCTCACCAGGCAGGACAAGGGTACCTTATTCTGCAGTTGCTATTATTGGGTGGATGCCATTATTGTCTATGATAGGAATACCTCTTTAATTTAAATGGAAACCAAGAAACAAGTATGGATCCATACTCCAGCACTCATATTAATATATGTCCACATACTGAATGTCTGTGCCTCTAATATTTAAGTCAAGACATGTTCCTTCAGATGCTGTTTTATGGAGGTATTCTCCTACTGAAGCATATCTTCTTTTGGGTGAAAATATAGGACCTCATGTACTCATAAGTTTTACTTTGTCAAATTTCACTTCTATAATACTAGTATTTCATAAAAAGGTCCATACATACTTTGCATTGTGCTCCTTTTCAAGTGTGTGCAGTCATGAGAAAAACAAGATGTACCCTCTTTGAATTCTATGGTTTTACGTATCAGGCCATAATTAAAAAATCTGGTCTTTAGAAGGTCTTTATGTAATTATACCTAATGTGAACAACAACATATACTAAATTACACTGTGTCATTGTTTATTTAAAAAAAAAACTAGGCCAACATGCAGATGTGCTGTGTGAAAAATGTAGTACTCCTTTACTGCTTACATAAGATTTAAGCGGGTAAGATTCAGCCAAGTGCTGCTAATCAAATGTTCCTCAGTAATTGTTCATCACCAAGTATCACTACCTCTAGAAAAGCAGAAGTTTTGGCAGTATGCTGGTCTGAAGCATGCGGGCACGTGATACCATAATGCCAAGGAGGAAAGAATTCAGTAATGATCTTAGAGAAGCAATTGTTGTTGGTGCTGACCATCAATCTTGGAAGGGTTATAAATTATAAGGCCATTTCCAATCAATTTGGAGTTCATCATTGTACAATGAGAAAGCTTATTCTTTCTAAAAATAATTTGGCAGCACAAAGTTACGTCTGAACAACCCACAAGACTTCTGGAACAATGTTCTTTGGACAAATGATACCAAGGTAGGGATATTTAAACATAATGTCCTGCACCATGTTTGGTGAAAACAAAAAAGCATACTAGCAAAAAACCTCATACCAGCTGTCAAACTCAGTGGTGGAGGTGTGAGAATTGTGGCTTGTTTTGCAGCTACAGGACCTGGACACCTTGCAATTATTGAGTTGACCATAAACTCTTCTATGCCAAAGTATTCTAGAGTCAAAGATAGAGTCATCTATCCAATAGCTAAAGCTTGTTTCGAAATGGGGTCATGCACCAGGACAATGATCCCAAGCAATTGTACATCAGAATGGCTAAAAGAAAAGAATCAAGGTGCTGCTTTGTAATGTGACACAGCTAAACTCAGCTGCACTGCCCGTCCCCCACACTGAATCAAGCATGAAGTTAGACAAAGAGATCAGGATTGTCTGTCATTATACATCTCACACATGGAGAAACCTGCTCTAAGCTATGGAGGGGGCATGTTCTTTCCATTGAGTGTTGCTGTCTGCTTATGATAAGTCAGCATCATACATCATACCCTAACTCTAACCCCATGAAAATGAAAACTATCTGAAAACATCCACTTGGACTCACAAAAGGTTGACTCAATAGTTATCCAATATTTTTGCAATGGAGAAGAGAAATAAAAAAAATGCTTTATTCCGCTCTGCAGCCACTTTTATATCCTGTGTCCAGTTTAACGTAAAAAAATAATAAAAGGTCCTCTTTAAAGGGGTTGTGTCATCTTACTTAATGAGTAACATTGTAAAGTGCTTGTAAAATTAAGATATTTTGCAATTTACCACTTAATAAAAATGATCTTTATTCTCAAAAACATGATTTTTTAATCCTATAGCTTACTGCTTATTACCGGCCGTCTCAGAGGTGGTCAGTCTCCTAGGCAAGTCTGGTTCAGTCTCCTGTTTGGTATTCCGCTTGCGTCACTATCCGTATCACAGGATATGGGCAGCTTCAGTGTCCCTGCGCTCCTCCGGCACTGCAGAGGCAAAGCTGCTTCTGCTTGTAACAGCAGAGAGTGTGCAGTTTGGGCCAGCAGCTTGATTGTCAATTTTCAGAATTGCACACAACCCTCCCTGACAAGCAGGAAGCTGGGAGGCAGGGAGGCGGTGTGCTCCTGAAGATAAGAACTTGAAGAAACCTCTTTGAGCAATGTTGTTAAAGAAGAGCGGTCCAAAATTACTCCAGAATGACATGAGAAACTGATTAATTCATACAGAACACAAGCTGTTGATTCAGAGATGAACTTAATTTTCCTTCTATGTTTTTATATTTTGGACTAGTTTTTGTTAAAAAGAGTAACCAAATGTTTGCAAAAATAATTTTATATAATTATTTTGTCCTTTTAATTGCGTGCAGATTACTCCAAAGACCGCTGAGAAGTACTTAGCTCAGGAGCCAGGGGCTCGCAGCTCTCGCCAGAGAGTGCGCACAGTAGAAAACGTACTCCACATTGTGCGCCCTCCGGCAATAGCTGTGCGCTCCTGGCCCCCACTGATCTGCAGGCAATTGAAGGGACCAAAAAAATACCTTTTGTTTTTTATTATGTGCTGTAAAACCATAGAATTCAAAGGCGTTCTCAGTTTTTTAATGACTGTAGTCTTTTCTGGCAATATTAATTTTATAGATTAGTACCATTGGGTATTATGCTACATGTCACTACTGCTCCATTCTGCCGCTTTAGCACTGATATGAGAACGTTGGTTGATTGCACGAGAGGGATTTTTTTTCCTTATCCCTGATTATAAAAGGCATTCTCAAAAATCTGTATAAAAGCAAACATGAAAAAGGGTTTTGTTTGAGGCTTGTACAGACCTGAGGTTCCCCCGATATCCATGGCTTTTAAATTCCGGGCTTTGATGATATTGACAATGATTGAGTTAGCTGAGGGGTTATAACAAAGCGACAGCAGCAGTTCACCTCGACTTCCCTGCAATATACAAATAACATGAAATGAACAAGATTGGAATTTTGATTAACGTTTATTTTATTCTAGATGTGCTGGATTGACAGGATTTGTGCTAATTCATTGAAAAGTCCAATAGTATTCTCTGATCCTAGGGGAGAGTCTTACCATCCTAGAAATGCCAGCAACAATCCTAAAATAGAAGTTTCAGTCATTAGCTGTCTGAAAAAGGAAAATAATGGGCATACAGATTCTTCTGTATGGACTGTACATCAGACTGTGTGCGCTTTATCATCGCATCGGTCAGAAAAGGATCCACATAGAGTCGCTCTACCAGAAACCATTGGAGTTGTATTCAGAGTCTTATCTGTGTGTAGTTCTGCCTTTTTCCACTATCTATTAGGTTTCCATCTTTCTTTAGAGGGGAAATCTGACATTTTTTTTAAACACAAATTGATTAAAAATAATTAACGCAGAGATAGTCAACTTGTGGATCTAGCGCTGCCCACACCAGAGGTCTGCGGTTGTTCCGGAAGTCGTGTCTGCTCCATTTTGGAATCACTCCCCAAAGGGAACTCTGGCCCCTTCATTCTAGTGATCGGTATGGTAGGTTGGACCCCTAGTAATCATATAGTTATCACCTATCCTGTGATGCTACTGTATATGTAGTTTGTGGGGTAACCCTTTTAAGGGTCTTACAGTATCTTACTATAGTTCTGATCAATGGAGATCTGTTCCATCAGATGTAATAGATCGGACTGTAATCTTCATACAGTACAGACCAAACGTTTGGACACACCTTCTCATTTAAAGATTTTTCTGTATTTTCATGACTATGAAAATCGTACATTTACACTGAAGGCATCAAAACTATGAATTAACACATGTGGAATTATATACTTAACAAAAAAGTGTGAAACAACTGAAATTATGTCTTATATTCTGGGTTCTTCAAAGTAGCAACCTTTTGCTTTGATAACTGCTTTGCACACTCTTGGCATTCTCTTGATGAGCTTCAAGAGATAGTCACCGGGAATGGTTTTCACTTCACAGGTGTGCCCTGTCAGATTTAATAAGTGGGATTTCTTGCCTTATAAATGGTGTTGGGACCATCAGTTGTGCTGTGCAGAAGTCTGGTGGATACACAGCTGATAGTCCTACTGAATAGACTGTTAGAATTTGTATTATGGCAAGAAAAAAGCAGCTAAGTAAAGAAAAACAAGTGGCCATCATTACTTTAAGAAATGAAGATCAGGCAGTCCAAAAAGTTGGGAAAACTTTGAAAGGGTCCCCAAGTGCAGTGGCAAAAACCATCAAGAGCTACAAGAAAACTGTCTCACACGAGGACCGCCCCAGGAAAGGAAGACCAAGAGTCACCTCTGCTTCTGAGGATAAGTTTATCCAAGTCACCAGCCTCAGAAATCGCAGGTTAACAGCAGCTCAGATTAGAGACCAGGTCAATGCCACACAGAGTTCTAGCAGCAGACACATCTCTACAACAAATGTTAAGAGGAGAATTTGTGCAGCAGGCCTTCATGGTAAAATAGCTGCTAGGAAACCACTGCTAAGGACAGGCAACAAGCAGAAGATACTTCTTTGGGCTAAAGAACACAAGGAATGGACATTAGACTAGTGGAAATCTGTGCTTTGGTCTGTTGAGTCCAAATTTGAGATCTTTGGTTCCAACCACCGTGTCTTTGTGCAATGCTGAAAAGGTGAACGGATGGACTCTACATGCCTGGTTCCCACCGTGAAGCATGGAGGAGGGGGTGTGATGGTGTGGGGGTGCTTTGCTGGTGACACTGTTGGGGATTTATTCAAAATTGAAGGCATACTGAACCAGCATGGCTGCCACAGCATCTTGCAGAGGCATGCTATTCCATCCGGTTTGCGTTTAGTTGGACCATCATTTATTTTTCAACAGGACAATGACCCCAAACACACCTCCAGGCTGTGTAAGGGCTATTTGACCAAGAAGGAGAGTGATGAGGTGCTACGCCAGATGACCTGGCCTCCACAGTCACCAGACCTGAACCCAATCGAGATGGTTTGGGGTGAGCTGGACAGCAGAGTGAAGGCAAAAGGGCCAACAAGTGCCAACCTTCTCTGGGAACTCCTTCAAGATTGTTGGAAGACCATTCCCGGTGACTACCTTTTGAAGCTCATGAAGAGAATGCCAAGAGTGTGCAAAGCATTCATCAAAGCAAAAGGTGCTACTTTGAAGGACCTAGAATATAAGACATAATTTCAGTTGTTTCACACTTTTTTGTTAAGTATATAATTCCACATGTGTTAATTCATAGTTTTGATGCCTTCAGTGTGAATGTACAATTTTCATAGTCATGAAACTACAGAAAAATCTTTAGATGAGAAGGTGTGTCCAATCTTTTGGTCTGTACTGTATATGTGCAGCAATGTAAATGTTAGCAAGGTAGGCATCTATTCCTGTGGATATATTTTCACGAACGTATAAAAAAAATCATCCATATTTTCTACATAAAAATCAGATGATTTTTCATTTCTGTATTGTCTTCCATAGGGCATTAGTTTTGATATATCAACAGTGAATAAAATTTACAAGACCAAAACCAGTTCCCATGTTAATAATGGCAATGTTCCGTATCAGGTGCTATACTGTTGATCCGTATGGGATCCAATTTTATTTTTTGCGAACTCATAGACTTGAATGGGGGAGTCTCATCTGAAATACAGAAGAAAATACGGCACGCTGCAATTTTTTTCACATGGGCACTTGGTCTATGTAAAAAAAACACACCAAAAAATGCTTGCCTTAACAGTCTAATTGAATAACATTGGTCTGAGTGCTGTCCGTGCAGACATCACTGGAACCAAAAATCCGGTTGTGTGAATGTCTTCTATTCATTAATGTCCCAGCAATGCATTAATATCCACTCAGAGCGGTCACGTTATCACATACATGTTATGAAAAACACAAACCTCCATTCAATGAAGAGGTCCAAACTGAATTTCTTGTATGGAATTCTTGCCGAATATTTCATGAATATACAGCTCTGGCAAAAATTAAGAGACCACCACATCAAAACCCTGTCATGGGCAGCCCAATCTCCAGACCTGAACCCCATTGAAAACCTCTGGAATGTAATCAAGAGGATGATGGATAGTCACAAGCCATCAAACAAGGAAGAACTGCTTACATTTTTGTGCCAGAAGTAGCGTGAAAGACTGGTGGAAAGCATGCCAAGACGCATGAAAGCTGTGATTAATAATCATGGTTATTCCACAAAATATTGATTTCTGAACTCTTCCTGAATTAAAACATTAGTATTGATTATGAACTTGTTTTCTTTGCATTATTTGAGGTCTGAAAACACTGGATATTTTTTTTAAATTTTGACAATTTCTCCTTTTCAGAAAAAAAATAAAAAATGTATTGCTTGGAACTTTGGAGACATGTTGTCACTCAGTAGTTTATAGAATAAAAGAACAATTTACATTATACTCAAAAATATACCTATAAAGAGAAAAATCAGACAAACTGAACATTTTGCAGTGGTCTCTTAATTTTTGCCAGAGCTGTATAACATGCAAGTCACCATAGTCAACTCTTTCAAAACATTCAACCATCATGGAAGACTAAGGATATTTTAGCTCTGAAATCTGTATGACTGTTAACGCAGCTCTGGACCATAAAATGGAAGTAACAGATAAATTATTCAATATTTTCAGAAAGTTAATCCAATTTTTAAGTTGAAAATTTTAGGTCTACAAATAAAGTTCACCCCAATTTGTTGGACCTGCATAGTAACCAAATACCTAAAATAATGTTTTAAGAATTATTCCTTTTCACAATTCATTTGAACGGAGCCAAGTCAATCAATCAGTTATAATCGTCCAGAGCTGGTTTCCCATTTACAGATAGACCGCTATAAATGACAGCGACCAGTCTACTGAAGAATTTGCACATATCGGCTTTCATATTTTCTTGGTCTACTCAATCACATAGCTGCATCTACTGCTGCTGTATTTCAATAATCACGTGTGCAGATTGCAGATTCTCAAAAAACAAAGTTCCATCATTTTTTAAAATCCAATTAATGCTGGAAAATATTAGTTAAAGGGAACATGTCACTCGATTCATGGTGCCAAGATGGTGGACACTATGAATCAGAGCCTGGCTGCACATTTGCAGACAGGTGTATTATTCTCTGAAATGCTCCGGGGTTCAGAGAAAATGTAGTTTGAAGATTCGGCCTTGGACCATAGCCGGAGTCCAGACCAGTCCGGCCGAGCCTTCACGTGTCCTTTATGAAAGAGTGGTTACTTGGTCATTGACTTATCTCCGGGAGAACTAAAGGATTGGCCACTGGAAATTCATCAGGCCGGATCCTTCTCTCCTCCGACAGACAGAGACATAGGGGCTGCCATAAACATTATCTTGTTAGCCAATCCTCCGATATTGGGGGATGGGGCTGACTTTATTATGATGCGTCCGGGGCCATAAACTTCCTCTCTAGAGGGTTGTGCTTGCCATTGTACTGTTTGCGGTATTATTTAGGCATTGTATAATTTTATATTAGGATTCTATTAATACTATTATTGTGTCTATATAAATTTGGTTTGCTGAAATTATTTAGACAAAAAGTGGCATGTGTGCACCATATAGCACTGATATGTAAGTAGTATTACGGTATTTATGTGAGCAGTATGATGACTGCATTACTCTTCATTTCCCTCCTTGGAGCTTGTTCACAGATTGTGTTTTTGTGGCTTTTTTTCCCTGCAGAAAAAAAACTCAGTGTTTCGCAGTACTAGCAAAGTGAATGAAATTTCTAAAATCTCATACACTGGCAGCTTATTTTTTCCTTGCAGATTTGAACCTTCAAAATGTTTTTTTCAAACCTGCAGCGTGCCAATTTCAGCGTTTTTTACCCATTCAAAAGAATAGGGGAAAAAACACAAGTAAGGAGGTATCAAAAACACAAGCAAAAATGCACATTTTTATGCAACATTTTACCTGTCAAAACTGAAATCTGCTGCAAGTACAAATTGTGTGCACATACCCTTACCGAAAAACAGAAGCCTTGCAAATATATTGCCTTAGAACCTCGAAAGACCTTTGTCTGTGCTGAATCCACCTCTACATAAAATCCTGTGTAAATAATTTGCACAGCATGTCTCCGTATTTCAGTGGTAGGGATAACTCTTTCTAACGGCTTATTAGCTGCTCTGTGCAGTGTCAGGGTTGCTTTTGCATATTACGTGTGAAGTCCAGTTAATTGCGCGGCTGCTGCTGTGCCGGTCTGGGCCTGCTCTGTGTAATGGGATTTACCATCCGCCACTGGCTGCAGTGCAGCAATAAAGTGAGTGCTCGGGTCTCCAGATATCTGGCTTCAATATGAGCTCATGCAGATCTTACAGGTGATACGATATATGCACAGTGGTTGTATAATACACAATGATATCACTAGCGGGGACCCAAAAATACAACGTAGCGCGTGCGCTCTCCGGCTGCTATCGGCTGATGGCTTAGAAATGGATGTAATTATATGTTGTGATCCGGCACGTCAGCCCTGAGGACAATGTGGTGCGAAGGAATGAAAATGTGTGTGAGATACACAAAAGCAGAGGAGGGAGGAACAGAAAATAATGGCCGTGCCAATTAGAGTATTCGGGAACTATCTAATTTGTGTTATTGATACACTGCATGCCAACATTTGTGTCGGACAGTCAGAAGAGGTCGTCAGCAGAAGAATGCTGATCGTACAGTTGGGTCAATAGGGTCACTAATAATAGTAAGGTATACATTATATAAAAAACTATTTTATCGTCATTTATTTTATGGCTTCTCTTCCTATGCTTGGCAAACTATCTATCTATATTCTTATTATTATTGGTCTGTCTTTGCGCCGGTATACATTGAGTGTTTATTCACTTTGTGCAGATAGCGTTGACTTCTTTTCTGGCTCCATTCCTGTTTCTTCTACCATCCACTGCTGGATCCTTTCCAATCTAAATTTCGAGTCCAACCCTCTACGTTCAGAGATTTATACAAAGTGGATAATAACAAGTTGTGAGCCAGCAAAAGTAGCAAGTATTTCATCTCCCTAATTCTTTGCATAACCCCTATGGTATTTTTACAGCATATTACAGTCATGGCCGAAAGTCTTAGCACCCATGAAATTGCTCCAGAAAATGAAGTATTTCTCCCAGAAAATTATTGCAATTACACATGTTTTGTTATACACAAGTTTATTTCATTTGTGTGTGTTGGAACAACACAAAAAAAGCAGAGGGAAAAAAGGCAAATTGGACATAATTTCACACAAACCCCCCAAAATGGGTCAGTTATAATCATTGCCACCCTCAAATTAATATTTGGTTGCACACCCTTTGGAATAAATAACAGCAATCAATCGCTCCCTATAACCATCAACAAGCTTCTTACATCTCTCAACTGGAATTTTAGACCTCTCTTCTTTTGCAAACTGCTCCAGGTCTCTTATATTTGAAGGCACCTTCTCTCAATAGCAATTTTAAGATCTCTCCACAGGTATTCAATAGGATTTAGTTCTGGACTCATTGCTGGCCACATCAGAACTCTCCAGTGGTTTTTTCCACCCATTTCTGAATGCTTCTTGAAGTATGCTTGGGGTCATTGTCACACAGTCAAGGCACCCAGTGCCAGAGGCAGCAAAACAACCTCAAAACATCTTTGAACCTTCACCATATTTGACTGTAGTGTTATGACCCCAATGGCAGAGGGTCTCAGAAATAATTACTAAGTCTGCAAACACAAAAAAACAGCTCATAGGGCAGTGGTAACTGAGCTGACCATATATCTAATCCTAGCACCACAAATAGCAGCAGCCGGGGAACGTGCCTACGTTGGTTCTAGACATCTCGCGCCAGCCGGAGAACTAACTAACCCTAGAAGGGAAAATAAAGACCTTTCTTGCCTCCAGAGAAAAGACCCCAAAAAGTTGGATACAAGCCCCCAACAAATAATAACGGTGAGGTAAGAGGAAAAGACAAACGTAAGAATGAGCTAGGTATTTAGCAAAGAGAGGCCCACTAGCTAATAGCAGAATATAGTAAGATGACTTATATGGTCAGCAAAAACCCTATCAAAATATCCACGCTGGATATTCAAGAACCCCCGAACCGTCTAACGGCCCGGGGGGAGAACACCAGCCCCCTAGAGCTTCCAGCAAAGTCAGGAATCACATTTAGTACAAGCTGGACAAAAATAAGAGCAAAGCAAATAACCAAAAAACAAAGAAGCAGGACTTAGCTTAATTTTGCACGAACCAGGATCAGCAGACAGGAGCAAACAGAAAGGATCTGATTACAACGATGCCAGGCACTGGACTAAGGATCCAGGAAGTTTATATAGCAACACCCCTGGACTAACGGCCCAGGTGGGTGCCAAACAGAAGAAAGACAATCCCAGAGTCATATCACTAGTAACCACAAGAGGGAGCCAAAAAGTCTAATTCACAACAGTACCCCTCCCTTAAGGAGGGGTCACCGAACCCTCACCAAGACCACCAGGGCGATCAGGATGAGCAGCGTGAAAGGCACGAACTAAATCGGCCGCATGCACATCAGAAGCAACCACCCAGGAATTATCCTCCTGACCATAGCCCTTCCACTTGACCAGATACTGAAGCCTCCGTCTGGAGAGACGAGAATCCAAGATCTTCTCCACCACGTACTCCAACTCGCCCTCAACCAACACCGGAGCAGGAGGCTCAACAGAAGGAACCACAGGTACAACGTACCGCCGCAACAAAGACCTATGGAACACGTTGTGAATGGCAAACGACACCGGAAGATCCAAGCGAAAGGACACAGGATTAAGGATTTCCAATATCTTGTAAGGACCGATGAAGCGAGGCTTAAATTTAGGAGAGGAGACCTTCATAGGAACAAATCGAGAAGACAGCCATACCAAATCCCCAACACGAAGTCGGGGACCCACACCGCGGCGGCGGTGGGCAAAACGCTGAGCCTTCTCCTGTGACAACTTTAAGTTGTCCACCACATGATTCCAGATCTGCTGCAACCTATCCACCACAGAATCTACCCCAGGACAGTCAGAAGGCTCCACATGTCCCGAGGAAAAACGAGGATGGAAACCAGAGTTGCAGAAAAATGGCGAAACCAAAGTAGCGGAACTAGCCCGATTATTAAGGGCAAACTCAGCCAACGGCAAGAAGGTCACCCAATCATCCTGATCTGCCGAAACAAAACACCTCAAATAAGCCTCCAGAGTCTGATTAGTTCGCTCCGTTTGTCCATTAGTCTGAGGATGAAAGGCAGACGAAAACGACAAATCAATGCCCATCCTAGCACAAAAGGATCGCCAGAACCTGGAAACAAACTGGGATCCTCTGTCAGACACAATATTCTCAGGAATGCCGTGTAAACGAACCACATTCTGAAAGAACACAGGAACCAGATCGGAAGAGGAAGGCAGCTTAGGCAAAGGCACCAAATGGACCATTTTAGAAAAGCGATCACATACCACCCAGATGACAGACATGCCCTGAGACACCGGGAGATCTGAAATGAAATCCATGGAAATGTGTGTCCAAGGCCTCTTCGGGACAGGCAAGGGCAAGAGCAACCCGCTGGCACGAGAACAGCAAGGCTTAGCTCGAGCACAAGTCCCACAGGACTGCACAAATGACCGCACATCCCGTGACAAGGAAGGCCACCAAAAGGACCTAGCCACCAGATCTCTGGTGCCAAAAATTCCCGGATGCCCTGCCAACACCGAGGAATGAACCTCGGAAATGACTCTGCTGGTCCACTTATCAGGAACAAACAGTCTGTCAGGTGGACAAGAGTCAGGTCTACCAGCCTGAAATCTCTGCAACACACGTCGTAAATCAGGAGAAATGGCCGACAAGATAACTCCCTCTTTAAGAATACCAACTGATTCTGCGACTCCAGGAGAGTCAGGCACAAAGCTCCTTGAAAGAGCATCAGCCTTCACATTCTTTGAACCTGGTAAATACGAGACCACAAAGTCAAAACGGGAGAAAAACAATGACCAGCGGGCCTGTCTAGGATTCAGGCGTTTAGCAGACTCGAGATACATCAAATTTTTGTGATCAGTCAAGACCACCACACGATGCTTAGCACCCTCGAGCCAATGACGCCACTCCTCAAATGCCCACTTCATGGCCAGCAACTCCCGATTGCCAACATCATAATTCCGCTCAGCAGGCGAAAACTTCCTAGAGAAGAAAGCACATGGTCTCATTACCGAGCAACCAGGGCCTCTCTGCGACAAAACGGCCCCTGCCCCAATCTCAGAAGCATCCACTTCGACCTGAAAGGGAAGTGAGACATCAGGCTGACACAAAACAGGCGCCGAAGTAAACCGGCGCTTCAACTCTTGGAACGCCTCCACGGCTGCAGGAGCCCAGTTAGCAACATCAGAACCTTTCTTGGTCATATCCGTCAAAGGTTTAACAACGCTAGAAAAATTAGCGATAAAACGACGGTAGAAGTTAGCAAAACCCAAGAACTTCTGAAGACTCTTAACTGACGTGGGTTGAGTCCAATCATGAATAGCTCGGACCTTGACTGGGTCCATCTCCACAGCAGAAGGGGAAAAAATAAACCCCAAAAAGGGAACCTTCTGTACTCCAAAGAGACACTTTGAGCCCTTAACAAACAAAGCATTCTCACGCAAAACCTGAAACACCATCCTGACCTGCTCCACATGTGAGTCCCAATCTTCAGAGAAAACCAGAATATCATCCAGATAAACAATCATAAATTTATCCAGATACTTCCGGAAAATATCATGCATAAAGGACTGAAACACTGAGGGAGCATTAGAGAGCCCAAAAGGCATCACCAAGTACTCAAAATGACCTTCGGGCGTATTAAATGCTGTCTTCCATTCATCTCCTTGCTTAATGCGCACAAGGTTGTACGCACCACGAAGATCTATCTTGGTGAACCACTTGGCACCTTTAATCCGGGCAAACAAGTCCGACAACAGAGGCAAAGGATACTGAAATTTAACAGTGATTTTATTCAGAAGCCGATAGTCAATACAAGGTCTCAAAGATCCGTCCTTCTTGGCCACAAAAAAGAATCCCGCACCAAGAGGGGAAGAGGATGGACGGATATGCCCCTTCTCCAGAGACTCCTTGATATACGAACGCATTGCGGCATGCTCAGGTACAGACAGATTAAATAGTCTTCCCTTAGGAAATTTACTACCTGGAATCAAATCTATGGCGCAGTCACAGTCCCTATGAGGAGGCAGAGCACTGGACCTGGACTCGCTGAATACATCCTGATAATCAGACAAATACTCAGGAACTTCCGAAGGAGTAGAGGAAGCAATAGACACCGGCGGGGAATCAGCATGAATTCCCTGACAGCCCCAACTTGACACAGACATTGCCTTCCAATCCAAGACTGGATTGTGGGTCTGTAACCATGGCAGACCCAAAACGACCAAATCATGCATTTTATGCAGAACAAGAAAACGAATCACCTCCCGATGTTCAGGAGTCATGCACATGGTTACCTGCGTCCAAAACTGCGGTTTATTTTCCGCCAATGGTGTAGCATCAATACCTCTAAGAGGAATAGGATTTACCAACGGTTCAAGAACAAAACCACAGCGCTTGGCAAATGACAGATCCATAAGACTCAGGGCAGCACCTGAATCCACAAACGCCATAACAGGGTAAGAAGACAATGAGCAAATTAAAGTCACAGACAAAATAAATTTAGGTTGCAAATTACCAATGGCGACAGGACTAACAACCCTTGTAAGGCGTTTAGAGCATGCTGATATAACATGTGTAGAATCACCACAGTAAAAACACAACCCATTCTGACGTCTATGATTTTTCCGCTCATTTCTAGTCTGAATTCTATCACATTGCATTAAATCAGGTGTTTGTTCAGACAACACCACCAGAGGATTAGCGGTTTTGCGCTCCCGCAAATGCCGGTCAATTTGAATAGCCAGCGCCATGGAATCATTCAGACTTGTAGGAATGGGGAAACCCACCATCACATTCTTAATGGCTTCAGAAAGGCCATTTCTGAAATTTGCGGCCAGAGCACACTCATTCCACTGAGTAAGCACGGACCATTTCCGAAATTTTTGGCAATACACTTCAGCTTCATCCTGGCCCTGAGAAATAGCCAGCAAGGCTTTTTCTGCCTGAACTTCAAGATTGGGTTCCTCATAAAGCAATCCGAGCGCCAGAAAAAACGCATCAATATTTGCCAATGCCGGATCTCCTGGCGCTAGCGAGAAAGCCCAATCCTGAGGGTCGCCCCGTAAAAAAGAGATAACAATTTTAACTTGCTGAGCTGAATCTCCAGATGAACGGGGTCTCAGAGATAGAAACAATTTACAATTATTCCTGAAAATCCTAAACTTAAATCGGTCTCCAGAAAACAGTTCAGGAATAGGTATTTTAGGTTCAGACATTGGACTACTGGTAACAAAATCTTGTATGCCCTGCACACGAGCAGCAAGCTGGTCTACACTTGTAATCAAGGTCTGGACATTCATGTCTGCAGCAAGCACAAGCCACTCAGAGGTAAAGGGGAGGAAGAGAGGAAAAAAAAAACAAAAAAAAAAACTCAGAATTTCCTTTCTTATTATCCCACTTCTGCAATGCATTAAACATTCAATGTTGGCCTGGCATACTGTTATGACCCCAATGGCAGAGGGTCTCAGAAATAATTACTAAGTCTGCAAACACAAAAAACCAGCTCATAGGGCAATGGTAACTGAGCTGACCATATATCTAATCCTAGCACCACAAATAGCAGCAGCCGGGGAACGTGCCTACGTTGGTTCTAGACGTCTCGCGCCAGCCGGAGAACTAACTAACCCTAGAAGGGAAAATAAAGACCTTTTTTGCCTCCAGAGAAAAGACCCCAAAAAGTTGGATACAAGCCCCCAACAAATAATAACGGTGAGGTAAGAGGAAAAGACAAACGTAAGAATGAGCTAGGTATTTAGCAAAGAGAGGCCCACTAGCTAATAGCAGAATATAGTAAGATGACTTATATGGTCAGCATAAACCCTATCAAAATATCCACGCTGGATATTCAAGAACCCCCGAACCGTCTAACGGCCCGGGGGGAGAACACCAGCCCCCTAGAGCTTCCAGCAAAGTCAGGAATCACATTTAGTACAAGCTGGACAAAAATAAGAGCAAAGCAAATAACCAAAAAACAAAGAAGCAGGACTTAGCTTAATTTTGCACGAACCAGGATCAGCAGACAGGAGCAAACAGAAAGGATCTGATTACAACGATGCCAGGCACTGGACTAAGGATCCAGGAAGTTTATATAGCAACACCCCTGGACTAACGGCCCAGGTGGGTGCCAAACAGAAGAAAGACAATCCCAGAGTCATATCACTAGTAACCACAAGAGGGAGCCAAAAAGTCTAATTCACAACACTGTAGGTACTGAGTTATTTTCTGTAGGCCTCCTTCCATTTTCAGTAAACAGTAGAATGATGTGCTTTACCAAAAAGCTGTATCTTGGTCTCATTTGCCCACAAGACGCTTTCCCAGAAGGATTTTGGCTTACGTACATTTTGGCTAACTGAAGTCTAGGTTTTTCACGTCTCTGTGTCATTAATGTTCCTCCTGGATCTCCTGTCATAGCGTTTGATTTCATTCAAATATCAAGGGAAATTTGTGCTGACACAGATGCACCCTGAGCCTGCAGGACAGCTTGAATTTCTTTAGAACTTAATTGGGTTGCTTATACACCTTTCGGACTATCCTGCGTCGCAACCTTTCAGCAATTTTTCTGTCATCCAGAGTGATTAGCTACAGTGCCATGGGTTGTAAACTTCTTGATTATGTTGTGCATAGTGGAGAAAGGAACATCAAGATTTCTGGAGATGGACTTGTAACCTTAAGGTTGTTGATATTTTTCAACAATTTTGGTTCTCAAGTCCTCAGACAGTTCTCTTCTCTTTCTGCTCTCCATGCTTATTGTGGCCCACACAGACACACAATGCAAAGATTGAGACAACTTCTCCCCTTTTTATCTGGTTTCAAGTGTGATTTTCATATTGCTCACACTTGTTATTTGCCACTGATGACGTTGAAGGAGCACCAAATGCTTGAAACAAAGTTGTTTACCCAAAATTTTGGAAAGGTACCAACAGTTTTGTCCAGCCCATTGTTGGGGTTTTGTGTGAAATTATGTCCAATTTGGCTTTTTTTTCTCTGCTTTTTTTTGTGTTGTTCCAATGCACACAGAGGAAAAAAAACATGCGTATAACAAAACGTGCAATTGCAATAATTTTCATGGAGAAATACTTCATTTTCTGAACAATTTCATGGGTGCTAATGCTAACACTTAAAGCCATGACTGTATTTCATGTTTTGAGGCTCATTGGACCTTTCTGTTTTCTATATTCTGATTGTTATTATATTTAATATATTTATGTTATTATAAAAGGATTTAGAATGGAAGACCACCAGATATCTTGAAACCCTTTTGAAGAATTTGCTAGTTATCTGGGCCATGCACCTGAGTCATCCACCAGGCTATAATGAGAACAGAATGGGGACCTTCCATCTGGTGGGACACTGTTGGTTGGTACCTCTGCACACCCCTGTCCTTTTTTTTATGGAAGTCTGTTCTCCTGTGATTCAGAAGTTCAATTTCCATTTCCATATGAGCTGCTCCAAAGCTTAAAGCATAACTCTTTCTTCAATTTTTAACTCATAAATCAGTAGTACATGTGAAAATAAACAACTTTGTAAGATATTTTATCAGAGAAATCCAGCGTTTCTGATATCTTATCAGAGAAACTTTCTTTATCTCCAGGACTGATCGGTCATTTTTACAGTTCTTAAGTCATTGGTAAAATCTGTATTCAGTGAAGAAAGATTTTCCCATTACTGAGAGAGAAAATGACAGTTGGTGCTTATAAAGTTTTATGGAGAGGGGAGGAGCTAAAGACAGAGCTCTTCCCTCCCCTTCATCTACATAGAATCTTACCAGTAGTAACTGCCATCTCCTATCTCAGAAATGCAGCAATCTGTCTTCACTGAATACAGATTTTACTTGTGAATTGAGAATTTTGACAATTACTGATCAGTCCTGGAGGAGAAGGAAGCGGATTTTTCTAATAAGATATATTACAAAGTTGCTTATTTTTTTTGTGTGTTATTGGTTTATAAAATAAAAACGAAAACAAACTTCACACTTTAAATATGTTTTAAGTATAGAAGCAACCAACTCAAGTCACAGGATCATTATTTGAGAATTTAGTGCTAATAGTTCCAAAGAACTTATGTCTAGGCCAATACTTATAATAATAGTAGTAGCTAACCCTGTAGTAGTAGTAGTAGTAGCTAACATTGTTGGGGCAACGGACACCAAAATTTTTTTTTTCATAACCAAGTTTTTACAATACAAACAACACGCTCAAACTTCAGAAAAATCCTTATTTATATTTACTTGGTTTTTTAACCTTCTTTAATGGAGAGCTTCAGAACAAGAACCAATCCTGCTCTATGGGACCTTGTACATCCATGCATTTTATGGCTGACCTACTCCATTGACAACAGCTACTTGCTTGGGGTAAAATGACTGACTTCTGTATAACAATAGGGTTTCCTAATGAGACATGATTTTGTTTAACCCATTTTGTTACTTCTGATGGCCATAGACACATCCATAGATAGACACAGACTTACCTATAGAGCAGATCCTATATTAAAAGATAATACATTCCTCAACCAAGATTCTGCAAAAACCCTAGTCCATGCCCTCATCATTTCCCGCCTTGACTACTGCAACCTCCTGCTCTCTGGCCTCCCCTCTAACACTCTCGCACCCCTCCAATCTATTCTAAACTCTGCTGCCCGACTAATCCACCTGTTCCCCCCCTATTCCCCGGCCTCTCCCCTCTGTCAATCCCTGCATTGGTTCCCAATTACCCAGAGACTCCACTACAAAACCCTAACCATGACGTACAAAGCCATCCACAACCTGTCTCCCGGTACTTACCTACACGCAACCTCCGATCCTCACAAGATCTCCTTCTCTACTCCCCTCTTATCTCCTCTTCCCATAATTGCATACAAGATATTTCCCATGCATCACCCCTACTCTGGAACTTTGTACCACCACATATCAGACTCCCGCCTACTATGGAAACCTTCAAAAGTAACCTGAAGACCCACCTCTTCCGACAAGCCTACAGCATGCAGTAACCACCGAACCACTGCACGACCAGCTCTACCCTCGCCTACTGTATTCTCACCCATCCCTTGTAGATTGTAAGCCCTCGTGGGCAGGGTCCTCTCTCCTCCTGTACCAGCAGTGACTTGTATTGTTCAAGATTATTGTACTTGTTTTTATTATGTATACCCCTCCTCACATGTAAAGCGCCATGGAATATATGGCACTATAATAATAAATAATAATAGTAGTACCAAATAGATTTTTTTATGTGTGCGACAAGTAGCCAATGAAAAACACAAGCTGCATAACACAAAAATATTGCATGAAAAAGGCAGAATTTTTCAATTCTTTTTTCATACAATATTTTTGGGTTGTGTCACATAAAGAGTAATACATTAGGTAACAGTAGCCGATAATTCTTTAGGATTCATATGAAAAAGTACCTAAATGTCAATCATAACCAAAAATATAGAACTCCCCCAATAACCTTTATGATATACATTGGCTGTTGGTATAACTCACTGTCCTAAAAAATGAGCTGTTAAATATATTGAATGTGTCTTACTAAGAATATACCAGACTGTAAAATGAAGCTGTCAATCTCTTACATTGAAAAGGTTTCCAGAAAGAGAATATTTCAGCTCAGGCAACCGCTGTGTGTCTATTCCAAGGTGCGTTTGAAGTCTGAAAGGACTAGGTCATCAACTCTCCAACTCAAGGATGTAGATGCTACAGACAGTTGTTGGTGCTTGTATAAAGGCTGCAAGAACATCATTGTGCCCTACATTTCTGCATGTACCAATCACATAAACCTACATTATTTCGATAAAGATGCTCTTTATCGTGAAGTTAAAAGAGTTTTGCTCCATTGAAGATTGATGCCAGGCCTTGTGGACATGGTATCAATGAGTAATTGGTGGGGACTAAAGGAACTTCCATTGAGCGTGAGAATGAGTGCCATTTCATTCAATGAGTTAGAGCTGTAATATATGACAAAGTGCACAAATAACAATGACAAAAAAAAAGTCTACATGTCACAAGGGTGTCACGTCCCCCTGGGAGACCTGGAGTTAGAAGGTCACTATGGGTAATGAATCACAGGTCCTCTTTAGATGGTGTGATTCGTGTCCTATTTTTAATGGATTTCCTTTCCATCAGTGCTGAAAGGGTTAAGAATTTCTACCGTGCTGGCTGGGAACATACAGAGTGGTTGCTCTCAGCTGCAGATATAATTTCCTCTCCCTGCATATTCTAGCTCTGGGCATTTCTTCCTTTCCTGTGCAAGAATCCTCTTCCTGGATGTGTTGAGCTGTGTAGTGTTGGAGTTTCGAATAGTTACTGGAGAGTTTTGTGTGCCATAGTTTTGTGAGTGTTTATCTCCTTGTCCTTATTCCTGTTTGGTTTATTTGTTCCTCCCTTTCCTCCTCCCTATTTTTGGTGAGTGTTTTGTATGATAGTGGTTTTCAGTCACCCGTGTCTGTCTTTGTGTCTTGCTTCCCTTACATTTCTGTCCCATGCCTCATGGGGTAGGTGAGGGTATAGATTAGGGTTTAACAGGGACATAGTAAGGTTGGAGACCCAGACCTCTCTACCGTCAAGAGTATCCCTTGGACAGGGATAATTAGGAACCCAGTACCAGGGACAGTTTAAGCCCTCTTCCTTCAGACCATTGTGACACTATATAATCTATGGGGTCCTAACAATTTTATATGCACCTAATAAAAATTTGAGCATATGAAACCCAATTATAAAAATAATTTTCAGCTCAAAATGCATTTCAGTGTAAAAATAATTTGCCTTTGTAAATAACTATATCCTTTAAAGTGAACCTGCCAGCAGGATTTTGCTAAGTAACCTACACACACTGTCAGGTTGGCGTTGTTATTCTTTAATAAAATGATACCTGGGGTGATGAAATCTGTCTTGTGGTTCTTGTGAAATCAGTGTTAGAAGTTTTCAGTTAATAAGACGCTCTGGGACGAGACTGTAGGCAGACTCTTATCTTCCTGCTCTAAGCCAGAGAAACCAAGGAAAGACCTGTCCACAGGCCGCCCAGAAGCACAAACAGTCCGTCTCTATGATGAGGAACATGTTTGTGCTTCTGTGTGGGTCTGTGGGCAGGTCTCCTCTTGTTTTCTTTGGCTTAGAGCAGGAGAGATCAGGAATATAAGACTCTGCCCACAGCCCCGCCCCAAAACACGAGCATATCATTAAGTGAAAATTTCTAACACTGATTATACAAGAATCACAAGATGGATTTCTTCACCCCAGGTATCATTTTAATCAGTTTAAGACTGCCATCTTACAGTGTCTGTAGTTTATTTACTAAAATACTGCTGGCAGGTTCGCTTTAAAGATTGAAGGAACATCTCTTTCCATCAATCATTAAAGAAGCCCTCCTCCTCCTCCCATCAAAGTTTTTATCCTTTTAACATATTGCAGTCATCATATTATATGGTACTGTGTACATACAATTGCTCATTTTGCCTTTCTATCCAGTCAATTCTTCTCATTTTTCTGCTCTGTGTGGAAACTGGAAGTCTCTTTTCCCTGCATGAAACATCCCCCTCTTCACTTCCTGACTCAGCTTCACCGCTCCTCCCTCTTGCCAGGGACTTTTGAAGTGATGACTCATGCAGGGAAAAGATACCTCCTATTGCTATGTAGAACTTAGAACGATTCAGCTAGTCTGTTTATAGTCATGTGATGTCATGGACCTACTGGAAAAGAGAAGAATTAACTGGGTAGAAAGGTAAAATGAGCAATTGTAAGTGCACAGTGCTGTATATGATGACATTGATATATTAAGAGGATAACATTTTTAATGGGTGTGCATCATTAAAAGATACGAATGTATGTGGAAGCATTTTTTTCTTACTTTAGAATGTATGTATTTTGAGTTGAAAATAATTTTTGCAATTGGGTTTTATTAAAAATTTACGAACTCTCCTATCAGAACAAGCTCACTAACTGATTCTTAGTTAATTTTATTCTGCTACCAGCAAAGAGTAGGGAAGCAAAACAGCTTAAAAAGCCAAGCACTGCAAAATTTTTAATGAAACCCTACTGCAATTTTTTTTTCGACAAAAATATGCATTTCGGTAATCCAAAATGGCCCCCACATTTCCCCATGTCATTTAAGAAAATGAAATCGCTTTAATTAAAATAAAACATAAAGAGATGAAGAATAACATAAAAGTAAAAACACAAACTCAACCTTAAATTATCAATATAATTACCTAGCAAGTAAATAAACCACTGGGAACCAGCTACTGACCCCTCCATTACTCTTTAACCCCTTTGATGTGGGCTCCGGCGGTGAGCCCACATCAAAGCCGGGACATGTCAGCTGTATTGAACAACTGAAAAGTGCCCGCAATAGGCGCGGGTGGAATCGCATTCCGACCACACCTATTAACTAGTTTAATGCCGCTGTCAAAGTCTGACAGCGGCATTTAACCATCTGGCCAGAAATGTGCGCACCGGTGACCCCCCTCACATGATCGGGGGTCATCGGTGCGTCAGCATAACAACCAGAGGTCTCCTTGAGACCTCTATGGTTGTTGATGCCAGATTGCTATGAGCGACCCAGTGGTCGGCGCTCATAGCAAAGCAGTCACTCGGCTACATGGGGGCGATCTGAGCATCACATTTATGTAGCAGAGGCGATCGAGTTATGGCAGCTTATAGGCTCCCATGGAGGCTATTGAAGCATGCCAAAATAAAAAAAAAATGTTTTTAAAAATATGATAAAAATTACAAAAAATATAAAAGTTTAAATCACCTTATGCACCATTCAAAATAAAACATAAAAAAAAAAATCAAACCTACACATATTTGGTATCGCCGAGTTCAGAATTGTCCAATCTATCAATAAAAAAAGATTAACTTGATTGCTTAATGGTGTAATAACGGGCGATCAAAAGAACGTCTCTGCACCAAAATGGTATCACTAAAAACGTCAGCTCGTCACGCAAAAAATAAGCGCACACCCAACCCCAGATCACAAAAAATGGTGACGCTACAGGTATCGGAAAATTGCACAATGTTTTTTTTTAAGCAAAGTTTGGAATTGTTTTTCACCACTTAGATAAAAAAGAACCTAGACATGTTTGGTGTCTATGAACCCGTAATGACCTGGACAATCATAATGCTAGGTCAGTTTTAGCATTTAGTGAACTTAGCAAAAAAAGCCAAACAAAAAACAAGTGTGGGACTGCACGTTTTTTGCAATTTCACCGCATTTGAATTTTTTTTCCCGCTTTCTAGTACATGACATGCTAAAATTAATGGTGTCAATCAAAAGTACAACTCGTCCCGAAAAAAAATAAGCCCTCACATGGCCATACTGACGGAAAAATAAAAAAGTTATGGCTTTGGGAAGGAGGGGAGCAAAAAACGAAAACGCAAAACCGAAAAAAGCTCCAAGGGTTAAGGTTAAGGGAAGGTATTATCAGAAAATTACCGTATTTTCTGGCGTATAAGGCGACTTTTTAACCCCTGAAAATCTTCTTAAAAGTTGGGGGTCGTCTTATACGCCGGGTGTCGTCTTGTACGCCGGGTGCAGACACCAATGTGTATGTGGTGGGTGGGGGGGAGTGGTCCTGATGACGAAGAGGGGGCGTCTCACAGGAAAGTGTGAGTGGAGTATCCCCCATTACCTCATTGTAGCTGCAGTGTGGGGTCTCTGTGCTGGGAGCGGCGGTGGCTGCTCCTCTTTGTGCCGCATGGGTGCTGTGCTGTGGGGCGGCGGCTCCTCTTCGTGCAGCGTCGGGGCTCTGTGCTGTGGGGCGGCGGCGGCGTATCTTCGTGCAGAGTCAGTCTGGGCTACTCCGGCATTTCCTCAAAGCCCGGAGGCCCCGGCAGCTCCATTGCTGCGATGCGGTGGCCTCCGGGAAAATGGCCGCTGGGGGCGGCGCATGCTCAGATTCAGATCTCGTACCGACATCTCGGGAGACGAAGATATGCCGCCCCACAGCACAGAGCCCCGACGCTGCACGAAGAGGAGCCGCCGCCCCACAGCACAGCACCCACGCGGCACAAAAAGGAGCAGCCGCCGCCGCTCCCAGTACAGAGACCCCACGCTGCAGCTACAATGAGGTAATGGGGGATACTCCACTCACACTTTCCTGTGAGACGCCCCCTCTTCGTCATCGGGACCACTCCCCCCCAAAAGGCACATTAGTCACTGGCGTATAAGAAGACCCCCGACTTTTAAGAAGATTTTATATTTTAACTGGAAAAGTTGGGGGGTTGTCTTATACGCCCAGTCGTCTTATACGCCGGAAAATACGGTACTTTTTAAAATCACATTTTTGTGTTAAATTTTTTTGGGCTATTTCTTTTTTTCATACAACAATCTGTAAAAAAAAAAAAAAAAAATATTACAAAATCTACCATTCATAAAAAGTGATGTCACATTTAACCCTGATTTCCCCCTTCAGAATGATCTTTGCACACGCTCATTAGATGCTTCAGTAAATGATCGCGTCTTTTGTGAAAATTGTGAGATTTCTATATGTATAAATTGTAATATGAAAAAAAAAATACATTTAACATAAAAATATAGATTGCTTCCTGATAACACAATTCAAACTGTATACATATATCACCTTTCCACAATGCAGCCCTTGCATCATGCTGCGCTCTGATGGGTTAACATAAACAGTCCTACTCTTCTAGGCCAATTGGAAAGCAAGCATTTATTGCTCTACTATCCTAGACCACTGGAGAAATAAGCAATAACACTTCCTTTAGCCTAGACCACCAGGGAAATGTGAGGAAACAGACAGTGTGTGCAGTGCATACACACTAGAGAGGGAGAGGACAGTACCAAAGAAGACTGTGCTTACCGTGCGCACACTCCAGAAGGGGAGGGAAGGAGAGAGTAGGCTGAAGTGGCGCTGTGAGGAGACACAGACAAGGACCTGGCGGGTCACGTGACCAGAGCAGGAAGGTCCTAAAGACAAGAGCTAGCACCCGAGCGATTGATTGCAGTTATTTATTCTAAACATTAAGATGAGGGTGGCACCAATTTTTTATGGCAAATTATTAAAGTTTTGTGTGAAATTCTGTCCAATTTGCCTCTTTTCCTCTGTTTTTTGTGTTGTTCAAATACACACAAAAGAAATGAACATGTGTATGACAAAACGTGTGTAATTGCAATAATTTTCTGGAAGAAGTAATTAAATTCTGGTACCATTTCAAGGGTGCAAACACTTTCGCCATGACTGTATTTGCTTTTGTCCAGAGATGGGTACTTCTTAGAGTCCGCAATATGATACCGAATGATTAAAATTATGCCTTTTGAGTTAAAATTTCTAGAAAGATGATTGACAATTAGGGCACAGAGTGTTAATAATATCCACTCCCCAATGTATTGTAATAGTCCACAGTTAATGAGAAAGGTGGTGACTCTGGTGAGTTGTCTCAGTCCCATCAACTCCTTCCGTCTTATGATATGTGATACTCCTTGGATCTATCCCTCCAGAGATCCAGAAACGGCCTAGTTATGTACTATTGCTTAGGGATAATAATTCTACCAGATTCTGGACATGTTGTGCTAAAGATTTTTTGATGGCAGATATTGATTTGGTGAACATGGGTAGTAGGACTACGACCTCGGGGAAACTAGAGAAGGGAAATTCATTTATTTGGACTGATATTGACAAATCTGAGACAAAGCTCTTATATTAGAACCTGTTATTAACTCCTTGGCTTTATGTGCTTTGTTTCATATTTAGGGCAATATCTCCTGTACAGAAGAAAGAACTGTTTTTTTTAACAGAACCTCATCCTTGTGACAATTGCACTGTAATATTGTAATACTCCTCCTCGGCAGATGGAGACTGGAAAATGATGGAAATAGCTACATGAGATCTAGCAACACTGTAATGGGCACTGGACTACTAATGACAAGACCCCGGGTCAAAAAGGATTAGGGTTCCATATACTATAAACTGTTCATGTGTTATACGTTGTACAGACACGATATATATAACCATACAAAGTTTCCCACGTGACAACAGCTCATTTGTTTGTATATTGTGCAGTCATCACAGCTTGCACCTGTTCACACTTGCTTTTTTCTTTTAAGATGTGCTGGTCAGTTTCTTGAAGGTGGTGAATGACTCCATATTTGGCTGGTCACTTCTCCCATCAGCCTAAAACAATTTTTAATTAGTGCTGCCTTTTAAATTTGTAGACTTTTAGTCCGGGAGAGTCACATCAGATAAATTACACTGGTCAACAGCATTTTTGGTGCCAAAGATATTTCATCGAATTTAGGGTATTTTTGGGGTGCTGATTCTGAATATGTCATCAGTTTTGCCAGATTGGCTCAAGTTTTTGAGATTTTTGGTATCTTATTTATAGCACTTGTTGGTAAATGCGACGCATCATCTCATTAATTTCTTTGGATTAGTACTTGAACTGAGCAGTTCTCAATATAGTTTTGTGTTAATTAGTGTTCTAAAAGTTTGTTCATAGCTTGATTTTTGCACTAACTTTATGTTGTTGTCTGTTTTCCAGTGAAAAGCATGAACTCATCAAGAAGAAGTTGTCTTAACGATCCAGACTCATTCTGTTACATTTGTGGTGAATACACACTGCCAAAACATAGAAGAAACATAACAGACTTCGTAAAAAAAGTGTATTTTGCCTATTTTGGGGTTATGCTTGGGGACCAAGACAAGTTTTGGGCACCACACATAGTGTGCAAAGCATGTATCGAATTATTACGAAAATGGAGCAAAGGACAAAGAAAAAGCTTCAAATTTGGTGTTCCAATGGTGTGGAGAGAGCCAAAAAATCATCATGATGACTGTTATTTATGGTAAACACAGGTACAGGCACATCTTCACAATGAGGGACAGGCCTTCTTGCAGATTCCATGTTACTCCCATTTTCGTTTCTTATGCTTATTGAATCCTTGCACTTGCACTGCACAGAAATAACAGTCATCATGATGATTTTTTGGCTCTCTCCACACCATTGGAACACCAAATTTGAAGCTTTTTCTTTGTCCTTTGCTCCATTTTCGTAATAATTCGATACATGCTTTGCACACTATGTGTGGTGCCCAAAACTTGTCTTGGTCCCCAAGCATAACCCCAAAATAGGCAAAATACACTTTTTTTTACGAAGTCTGTTATGTTTCTTCTATGTTTTGGCAGTGTGTATTCACCACAAATGTAACAGAATGAGTCTGGATCGTTAAGACAACTTCTTCTTGATGAGTTCATGCTTTTCACTGGAAAACAGACAACAACATAAAGTTAGTGCAAAAATCAAGCTATGAACAAACTTTTAGAACACTAATTAACACAAAACTATATTGAGAACTGCTCAGTTCAAGTACTAATCCAAAGAAATTAATGAGATGATGCGTCGCATTTACCAACAAGTGCTATAAATAAGATACCAAAAATGTCAAAAACTTGAGCCAATCTGGCAAAACTGATAGCATATTCAGAATCAGCACCCCAAAAATACCCCAAATTCATTAAAATATTTTGGACACCAGAAAAAAAACTTTTTTTTGTTGACCTGTGTTATAGATTTAGGGTCATACCAAAGAAAGGTCACCTTGTCACGCCTGATGGACTCACATGAACCGGCCAATTGAGTCACTAAGTACCTTTATTTGATATAGCAGTAATGCAGTACAAATGTCATATACAGTGGCTTGCGAAAATATTCACCCTCCCCCTTCTTTCTCTTTTTACCTCTTTCGTTACATTACAACCTGTGTTTAAATATTTTTGTAATCTGATTTGAGTGTGATGCATCAGCACTAAATAGTCTAAGTTGGTGAGGTAAAGTCAGAAAAATACAGGCATAAATTACATTTATGTGAGCATGCAAATAACTAAAAATTGGCATATGCATATATATTCACCCATTTTGCTATGAAGCCCCTAAAAATATCTGGTGCAAGCAATTATCTTCATAAGTCACATGCTTAGTAAAAGGAAGCCCACCTGTGTGGAATCTAAGAGTCACATGTCGGTCAGTATATTCACTTTACCTTTTCTGTAAGGCCATAGAGGCTGCAGCATCATTAAGCAAGAGGCTCCACTAACCAAACACCATGAAGACCAAAGAGATCTCCAAAGAAGTCAGGGACAAAGTTGTTGAGAAGTACAAGTCAGGGTTGGGTTATAAAAAAAGATATCCCAATCTCTGGTGATCCCCCGGGGCACCATGAAATCCACTATCATCAAATGGGAAGAACATGGTACCACAGCAAACCTGCCAGGAGACCTAAACTCTCAGCCAGGGCAAGGAGGGCATTAACCCCTTCGTGCCACCCGCCGTACTAGTACGGCGCTGCCGGCACTGCATTAGTGCCAGCCACAGTACTAGTACGGCGGGCCGATCACCATGGTCTCGCGCTAAGCGCCGCGGTGATCGGGTGCGGGTGTCAGCTGTATATGACAGCTGACACCCCGCAGCAATGCCCACGATCGGCGCTATCGCCGATCGCGGGCATTTAACCCCTCTGATGCCGCTGTCAATAGTGACAGGGGCTCCCTGCGCTCTCCCACCGGAGCAACGCGATGAGATCGCGCTGCTCCGGTGACCTGGAAGGAGTCCCCGGATCCAAGATGGCCGCGGGACTCCTTCCGGGTCATGAGATGACCCTGCTTGCCGGCGTCTGCTGAGAATTCCTCATAGCAGGCGCCGGCAAGCCTCTGTAACGTGCCTCTAAGCTCGGTGATCTGACAGAGTGCTGTGCACACTGTCAGTTCATCGATCTGTGATGTCCCCCCCTGGGACAAAGTAAAAAAGTAAAAAAAAAAATGTCCACATGTGTAAAAAAAAAAAATAATAATTCCTAAATAAAGAAAAAAAAAATATTCCCATAAATACATTTCTTTATCTAAATAAAAAGAAAAGTCACACAATAAAAGTACACATATTTAGTATCGCCGCGTCCGTAAAGACCCCACCTATAAAACTATATCACTAGTTAACCCCTTCAGTGAACACCGTAAAAAAAAAAAAATAAAAAAAAAGAGGCAAAAAACAACGCTTTATTCTCATACCGCCAAACAAAAAATGGAATAACACGCGATCAAAAAGACGGATATAAATAACCATGGTACCGCTGAAAACGTCATCTTGTCCCGCAAAAAAAAAGCTGCCATACAGCATCATCAGCAGAAAAATAAAAAAGTTATAGCTCTCAGAATAAAGCGATGCAAAAACAATTATTTTTTAATATAAAATAGTTTTTATTGTGTAAAAGCGCCAAAACATAAAAAAATTACATAAATGGGGTATCGCTGTAATCGTACTGACCCGAAGAATAAAACTGCTTTATCCTTTTTACCAAACGCGGAACGGTATAAACGCCCCCCCTAAAAGAATTTCAGGAATTGCTGGTTTTTGTTCATACCGCCTCCCAAAAATCGGAATAAAAAGCGATCAAAAAATGTCATGTACCCGAAAATGGTACCAACAAAAACGTCAACTCGTCCCGCAAAAAACAAGATCTCACATGACTCTGTGGACCAAAATATGGAAAAATTATAGCTCTCAAAATGTGGTGATGCAAAAACTATTTTTTGCAATAAAAAGCGTCTTTTAGTGTGTGATGGCTTGCCAACCATAAAAATCCGCCCCAAAAACGCTATAAAAGTAAATCAAATCCCCCTTCATCACCCCCTTAGTTAGGGAAAAATAATAAAATTTAAAAAAATATATTTATTTCCATTTTCCCGTTAGGCTACTTTCACACTAGCGTCGGTACGGGGCCGTCGCGCTGCGTCGGCCCGACATACCGACGCATACTGTGCAAGCGCCGCACAACGGGGGCAGCGGATGCTGTTTTTCCACGCATCCGCTGCCCCATTGTGAGGTGCGGGGAGGTGGGGGCGGAGTTCCAGCCGAGCATGCGCGGTCGGAAATGGTGGACCGTCGGCACAAAAAAAGTTACATGTAACGTTTTTTGCTGCCGGCGGTCCGCCACAACACGACGCAACCGTCACACGACGCTTGCGACGTGTGTCAATATGTCGCTAATGTTAGTCTATGGGGAAAAAACGCATCCTGCAGATGACTTTGCAGGATGCGTTTTTTCGCCAAAACGACGCATTGCGACGTATGCAAAAAAACGCTAGTGTGAAAGTAGCGCTAGGGTTAGGACTAGGGTTAGGGCTAGGGTTAGGGTTGGGGTTAGGGCTAGGGTTAGGGCTGGGGTTAGGGTTGGGGTTAGGGTTTCAGTTAGAATTGGGGAGTTTTCACTGTTTAGGCACATCAGGGGCTCTCCAAACGCGACATGGCGTCCGATCTCAATTCCAGCCAATTCTGCTTTGAAAAACTAAAACAGTGCTCCTTCCCTTCCGAGTTCTCCTGTGCGCCCAAACAGTGGTTCCCCCCAACATATGGGGTATCAGCGTTCTCAGGACAAGTTGGACAACAACTTTTGGGGTCCAATTTGTCCTGTTACCCTTGGGAAAATAAAAACGTGGGGGCTAAAATATAATTTTCGTGGAAAAAAATATATTTTTTATTTTCGCGGCTCTGCGTTATAAACTGTAGTGAAACACTTGGGGGTTCAAAGTTCTCACAACACATCTAGATAAGTTCCGTGGGGGGTCTAGTTTCCAATATGGGGTCACTTGTGGGGGGTTTCTACTGTTTAGGTACATCAGGGGCTCTGCAAATGCAACATGACACCTGCAGACCAATCCATCTAAGTCTGCATTTCAAACGGCGCTCCTTCCCTTCCGAGCTCTGCCGTGCGCCCACAGTGGTTCCCCCCAATGTATGGGGTATCAGCGTACTCAGGACAAATTGGACAATAACTTTTGTGGTCCAATTTCTCCTGTTACCCTTGGGGAAAAAAAATTGCGGGCTAAAACATCATTTTGTGGAAAGAAAAAATGATTTTTTAATTTTCACAGCGCTACATTCTAAACTTTAGTGAAACAATTGGGGGTTAAAAGTGCTCACCACACATCTAGATAAGTTCCTTAGGGGGTTTTCTTTCCAAAATGGTGTCACTTGTGGGGGTTTCCACTGTTTAGGCACGTCAGGGGCTCTCCAAACACGACATGGGTTCCGATCTCAATTCTAGCCAATTTTGCATTGAAAAGTCAAATGGCGCTCCTTCCCTTCCGAGCTCTGCCATGCGCCCAAACAGTGGTTTATCCCCATATATGAAGTATCAGCGTACTCAGGACAAATTGCACAACAACTTTTGGGGTCCAATTTATCCTGTTACCCTTGGGAAAATAAAAAATATGGGGCAAAAAGATCATTTTTTGTGAAAATTAATATTAATTTTTTTTATGGCTCTACATTATAAACTTCTGTGAAGCACTTGGAGGTTCAAAGTGCTCACCACACATCTAGATTAGTTCCTTAGAGGGTCTACTTTCCAAAATGGTGTCACTTGTGGGGGTTTCCACTGTTTAGGCACGTCAGGGGCTCTCCAAACACGACATGGGTTCCGATCTCAATTCCAGCCAATTTTGCATTGAAAAGTCAAATGGCGCTCCTTCCCTTCCGAGCTCTGCCATGTGCCCAATTAATGGTTTACCCCAACATGTGGGGTATCGGCGTACTCAGGACAAATTGTACAACGACTTTTTTGGTCCAATTTCTCCTGTTACCCTTGGTAAAATAAAACAAATTGGATCTGAAGTAAAATTTTGTGAAAAAAAAGTTAAATGTTCAATTTTTTTTAAACATTCCAAAAATTCCTGTGAAGCACCTGAAGGGTTAATAAACTTTTTGAATGTGGTTTTGAGTACCTTGAGGGGTGCAGTTTTTAGAATGGTGTCACTTTTGGGCATTTTCTGTCATATAGACCCCTCAAAGTCACTTCAAGTGTGAGGTGGTCCGTAAAAAAAATGGTTTTGCAAATTTTGTTGCAAAAATGAGAAATTGCTGGTCAACTTTTAACCCTTATAACTCCCTGACAAAAAAAAATTATGTTTCCAAAATTGTGCTGATGTAAAGCAGACATTTGGGGAAATGTTGTTTATTAACTATATTATGAGATATACCTCTCTAATTTAAGGGCATAAAAACTAAAATTTTGAAAATTGCTAAATTTTCATAATTTTCGACAAATTTTTGTTTTTTTCACAAATAAATGCAAGTCATATCGAAGAAGTTTTACCACTATCATGAAGTACAATATGTCACAAGAAAACAATCTCAGAATCAGCAGGATCCGTTGAAGCGTTTTAGAGTTATGACCTCATAAAGTGACAGTGGTCAGAATTGTAAAAATTGGCCCTGTCACTTAGGTGAAAACAGGCTTTGGGGTGAAGGGGTTAATCAGAGAGTCAGCACAGAGACTAAAGGTAACCCTGAAGGAGCTACAGAGGTCCCAAGCAAAGACTGGAGCATCTGTCCATATGGCCACGATAAGCCACACACTCCGGTGGCCTTTATGGACGATTGGGCAGAAGAAATCCTTCACTTCAATTGTAAAGGTCGTTTTTTGAAGTTTGCCAAAAGACGTGGGAAACTCCCCAAATGTATGGAAGAGGATGCTGTGGTCAGATGACACCTAAATTGAACTTTTTGGCCACTGTGGTAGATTGGCTCACTCAGCTGCTCCAAGAGGTAGTCACAGGAACACTTTTCTTTAAGTTTTCAACTGGTTTATTAAAAACGTATTGCATTAATCAGTGCAAAATTAGATAAACAAACACGACCCTAATGGGAAAAACAAAATAATATACAGTACACTCTGAATTGCTGCGGGGATCCACCCACTCAGGGAAAGAAAACACACGATTCAGTTCTCTTTAACACGAGCACTGCTCTGAAGCTCTCGTATCCAGACACACCTAACACTGAGTCCAAAGGTTCCACATTTAGCTTCTGAACCACACCATAGGGTAAAGATATGGTGATCAGTCTCCCATTCAATCTTCAGCTGTTCTCTAAACCCATGCTGGAGAGGTTTTCCAGGTTCGCATCACTGTGGCTAACATCCTGAGTAACACATATCTTCCCTCCAATATTTTACCAGTGACTTTCTCACATACTCCCCCTCTTCCCAAAGCTGTGGGTTTTGCCACCTTCAGTCACTAAACAAGTAAGTCTAGAGAGGACATCTGCGTTACCCTGTAATTTTCTGAGCCTATGCTCCAGTCAGACGTCCTGGAGTGCTAGAAAGACCTAGTCATGCAGGCATTCTTCCCCTTCCTTTCTCTCATCCATCTCCTGGGTGCATTGTCTGACACGTCTCACTAGACTGAAGCAGGTAGCACCTCAGAATGTCAATTGCCCATTTGATGGCCAAACAGTCTTTTTCTACTATAACAATTATTTTCACAAGAGAAGAGTTTCCTACTTTGGTATAGGATTGGATGTTTCTCACCATTCATTTCCTGGGACAACACGGCTCCCAACTCGTCCTCATAGGCATCTGTCTGGTCCACAAACTACTTCCTGAAGTCTGGTGCAACCAAGACTGGATGTTTACACATGGCAAGATTCAACTCTTGGAGTGCTGTCTCCGCTTTGGAAGATCACTTGGCCATCGATGTCTCTGCGCCTTTAAGAAGGTTAGTCAGGGGTGTGGCTAAATTAAAGTATCCCACAATTCCCAGAAACGCCCTAACCTGTTTCTTGAAGACTGGTTGCAGCCAATTTTGGATTGCCTCTACTTTGTTTTCTTGTGGCTTTATTTTGCCCCTCCCAATGATATAGCTTAATAATTTGGCCTCCTCCTTCCCCATAGCGCATTTATTTGAGTTCATGGTAAATCCCAGCATCCTGTACGGCCTGGACTTTCTGCAGATGACTTCCCCAATCCGAGCTGAAAATCACAATATCATCCAGGTAAGCGGCGATGTACTTCTTGTGAGGGGCTAGGATCTAGTCCATGGCCCTCTGGAAGGTGGCTGGTGCTCCCTACAGCCCCAAAGGCATTCTGATGTATTAGAAGCAACCGTCAGGTGTAGAGAAGGCTGTCTTCTCACTTTGGGACAGGAGAATTTGTAAGTACCCTTTCGTTAGGTCAAGGGTAGTGATGTATCTGGCTGACCGTAGCCTCTCAATGAGTTAATCTACAAGGGGTATCAGATATGCGTCAAACTTGGACACCTCATTCAGCTTGCTATCATCATAAAACCGCCATTCTCCATTGGCTTTGGCACAAGGGCAATAGAGCTGAACTAGCCGCTCTTTGACTCTTCAATGTCGCCCAGGCTTAACATTCTCTTCACCTACTTTTGAAATGATCTTGAGGTGTGCTGGGGAATTCAACACGGCTTTAGGTTTACCCGTACATGTGGATTTCATGCTTGACGACCTGCGTACATCTTGGCAACTCTGAAAACAGGTCTCGGTTCTGCTGAAACAGTTCTAGGCACTGTTGTTTCTGGGCCAGTGACAGTGTTTCTGCCACTGGGATATCATCAACCTTGGCTTTGAGGCTGGCCCCAGGCACATAGCTTCCACTGGTTTCTTGTTTTGCCACGCCTTAAGCAGGTTGACATGGTATACCTGATACAGTTTACATCTTCCTGGTTTGTTGAACCCTGTAGTTCACTTCACCAAGCTTCTCCACCACCTCATAGGGGCCTTGCCATTTGGCCAAGAACATACTCTCCACTGTAGGAATAAGTATGGGGACTCGGTCCCTGGGGCTGAACTGCCTCTCACTGGCTCACCGATTGTAGACCCTAGCTTGAGCCTTTTGTGCCTGGAGATGTCCTTTTATGATGGGCATCATGTTCGCAATACCCTCCTGCATCTGGGTGACATGTTTGATGACGCTCCGTGTTGCCTGACTTCGGCTTCCCAAGTTTCCATCTCTATATAAAGGAGTAGCCACGGATGTCTGCCATACAAAAGTTCAAACATGGAGAATCTGGTAGAGGCTTGCAGAACCTCTCAAATAGAAAACAACAGATACGGTAAGAGACAGTCCCAGTCTTGTCCGTCCTTATCTACAAGTTTCTTAAGCATATTCTTCAATGTTTTACTGAACCTTTCTTTGGCCGTCCATTTGGAGATGGAAAAATGATGTCTTCAGTTGTGTAATTTGCAGGACCTTACACAGTGCCCTCATCACCTTACTCATGAAGTGTGTTCCTTGGTCAGTCAGGATCTCCCTCGGTAACCCTGTCTACAAAAAAAGTGAACTATCTCGCGGGCTATACTTTTCGCAAAAGAATTTCTCATGGGAACCACTTCAGGGTACTAGGTAGCATAGTCAAGGATGACCAATATATATTGATGCTCATGAGCAGATTTAACCAGGGTACCAACCAAGTCCACGGCAACTCTCTTAAATGGAATTCCTATGATGGGCAATGGCACGAGGAGACCTTGAAAATGGGAGACAAGGCAAAACCTGCAATATTTTAAGATATCCCGGTGACATGCGGGTCAATAGAACCTCCGCATGACACGTTCTTGAGTTTTAACCACCCCTAGATGGCCCCCCAAGACATATGAATGGGCCATGTCCAAGACCCTCCATCTATAGGGTCCAGGTACCAACATTTGTTCCACAGTCTCCTGTCTCACCTTAGTAACTTGGTACAATAAATCCCCCACTCAACATAAATTAGTGAACGCTGTTACGTTTATGATGGTTACATTCATGAATGCCTCCTTCAAAGTTAGGTCCCTATGTTTGGTGGACCCAAAATTTTCTCCGGTCACCCCTAAATCTGGAATGTCGGCCTCAGGGGCACTACCGCCTCATCTCCCACAAGGACACAGAAGGAAAACCCATCAGATTCTGGGTGAGGTGACTATTCTATAGAGGAGATCCATCTCTTATCCAATCAACCAAGCCCTGCCTCCTTCCCTCAAAAGTCCCTAAACAAACGTCACGGTCTATGATAATGGGGTGCAATAAGTCCTGGACCATGCCAACGTCATGGGATTCAGTTCCTTGGGCAGTTTCAATGTCCACTCTGGCCACTTGGTAGCTTTTAGCATGCCATTGGATGCAGTGGATGCCACCTCTCTTCCCAGGGATCAGTTGGAGAGGAAGTGTGGCCCTCACGAGGGTCACCAAACCCCCTGAGTTTAGCAGTTCAGTCACTTTCAGACCATTCACCTTTACAGGACAAGCTTGTGGCCCCTTGCTGGGTGGAGAGCTCACAGGCTGGATTTGCATAGTAAGAACAGCGTTGCCCCATGCTACAGTTTTTCTGCTTGAAGGTCAGGGAACAATGGGTGGCTTTTTGGCCTGGTCCGTGACATTCCCAGCATATAATATCATCAGTAAGGACCTTTGGCATTACCACCCCCACCCCCTTGGACCTTGGATACCCCATCTCCTTTTTGGTCTCAACCCCCTGTTGGGACCCCCAAGGAACCCTCGACCTCCTGATACCATTTGACCAATCCAACCAGGTCATCGGCATTTGGGAATCACCCTGGGCAACTCAAGTTTGCATTGGCCTTGGAAGAGAGTGCACAAACACTCACTACATGTCCACCCTGTCATGATTCCCAATGGCAGGGACATAGGCAAAAACAGGACTAGCTCTAGGATGATGGAATCTAAGCTGATCGCGATGCTGAACCTCACACACAACTACCAGTGGCCGGGGAACGTACCTGCGTTTTATCCCTAGACGTCTCGCACCAGCCGGAGATCTAGCTACCCCTAATAGAGGAAACACAGACCTGGCTTGCCTCCAGAGAAAACCCCAAAGTAATAGTAGCCCCCAACATATAATGACGGTTAGTTAAGAAGAAAACACATACGTAGTATGAATACAGGTTCAGCAAAGAGAGGCCCACTAACTAGATAGCAGAAAATACAAAAGTGGACTTCGCGGTCAACTCAAAACCCTACAAAATACCATCCTGAAGTGACTTTAAACTCCGGTATCAACTCATGACACCGGAGTGGTCACTTCAGTTCACTAGAGCTTCCAGCAGCAAGATTCATATAAATGCACGCTGGACAAAAGATACAAATGATCAAACTTATCTGACTCAGCAGACTTGGAGCAGGTAGCAAGTAACAGAGGAGCTCTGGTAACATTGATAGCCGGCAAGCAAATGAGTGAGAAGCCAGACTATATAGGAAACTCCCATTTCCTGATGGGAACAGGTGCACTGGAGATAGAAGACAGAAGTCAACCAGTACCACCAGTAGCCACCAGAGGGAGCCCACAAACAGAATTCACAACAGTACCCCCCCCTTGAGGAGGGGGCACCAAACCCTCATGAGAACCACCAGGGCGATCTGGACGAGCCCTATGAAAGGCACAAACCAAATCAGAGGCATGAACATCAGAGGCAGTCACCCAAGAATTATCCTCCTGACCGTATCCCTTCCACTTGACCAAATACTGAAGTCTCCGTCTGGAAATGCGAGAGTCCAAAATCTTCTCCACAACATACTCCAATTCACCCTGCACCAGCACAGGAGCAGGAGGCTCAACAGAAGGAACAACCGGTATCTCGTACCTCCGCAACAGGGACCGATGGAAGACATTATGAATAGTGAAAGATGCTGGTAGGTCCAACGATACAGGATTAAGAATCTCCAAAATCTTATAAGGACCTATGAACCGAGGTTTAAACTTAGGAGAAGAGACCTTCATAGGGACAAAACGAGAAGATAACCACACCAAGTCCCCAACGCGAAGACGATTACCAGCACGACGACGACGATTAGCAAACTGCTGAGTCTTCTCCTGGGACAACTTCAAGTTGTCCACCACATGACTCCAAATCTGGTGCAATCTATCCACCACAGTGTCCACTCCAGGACAATCCGAAGATTCCACCTGACCAGATGAAAAACGAGGGTGAAACCCCGAATTGCAGAAGAAAGGAGAAACCAGAGTGGCAGAACTAGCCCGATTATTAAGGGCAAACTCCGCCAACGGCAAAAAGGCGACCCAGTCATCCTGATCAGCAGACACAAAACACCTCAAATAAGTCTCCAAGGTCTGATTAGTTCGCTCTGTCTGGCCATTCGTCTGAGGATGGAAAGCAGACGAAAAAGACAAATCAATGCCCATCCTGGCACAGAACGCCCGCCAAAATCTAGACACAAATTGGGATCCCCTGTCAGAAACGATGTTTTCCGGGATACCATGTAGACGAACCACATTCTGAAAAAATAGAGGAACCAACTCCGATGAAGAAGGCAACTTGGGCAAGGGTACCAAATGAACCATTTTAGAAAAACGGTCACACACCACCCAGATGACGGTCATTTTCTGAGAAACCGGGAGTTCCGAAATAAAGTCCATAGAGATGTGCGTCCAAGGCCTCTTCGGAATAGGCAAGGGCAACAACAATCCACTAGCCCGAGAACAACAAGGCTTGGCCCGAACACAAACATCACAAGACTGTACAAAAGTACGCACATCCTGAGACAGGGAAGGCCACCAGAAGGACCTGGCCACCAAATCTCTGGTACCAAAGATTCCAGGGTGGCCTGCCAACACAGAAGAATGAACTTCCAAGATGACTCTACTGGTCCACTCATCTGGAACAAACAGTATCCCAGGCGGACAACGATCAGGCCTATCCACTTGAAACTCCTGCAAAGCACGTCGCAAGTCTGGAGAGACAGCAGACAATATCACCCCATCCTTAAGGATACCCGTAGGCTCAGAATCCCCAGGGGAGTCAGGCTCAAAACTCCTAGAAAGGGCATCTGCCTTCACATTTTTTGAACCTGGTAGATATGAGACCACAAAATTAAACCGGGAGAAAAACAACGACCAGCGCGCCTGTCTAGGATTCAGACGCCTGGCTGACTCAAGGTAAATCAGATTCTTGTGATCAGTCAAGACCACCACCTGATGCCTAGCACCCTCCAGCCAATGACGCCACTCCTCAAAGGCCCACTTCATAGCCAAGAGTTCCCGATTACCAACATCATAATTTCGCTCGGCGGGCGAAAATTTTCGAGAAAAGAACGCACATGGTCTCATCACCGAGCAATCGGAACTTCTCTGCGACAGAACCGCCCCCGCTCCGATCTCTGAAGCATCAACTTCGACCTGAAAAGGAAGTGAAACATCAGGCTGGCGCAACACAGGAGCAGAAGAAAAGCGGTGCTTAAGCTCCCGAAAGGCCTCCACAGCCGCCGAGGACCAATTGGAAACATCAGCACCCTTCTTAGTCAAATCCGTTAGAGGCTTAACAACACTTGAAAAACCAGTTATAAATCGACGATAGAAATTAGCAAAGCCCAAGAATTTCTGAAGACTCTTAAGGGAAGTCGGTTGCGTCCAATCACAAATAGCCCGAACCTTGACAGGATCCATCTCAATAGAAGAAGGGGAAAAAATGTACCCCAAAAAAGAGATCTTCTGAACCCCAAAAATACACTTTGAACCCTTTACAAACAAAGAATTGGCCCGCAAAACCTGAAAAACCTTCCTGACCTGTTGAACATGCGACTCCCAGTCATCGGAAAAAATCAAAATATCATCCAAATACACAATCATAAATTTATCCAGATATTCACGGAAAATATTGTGCATAAAGGACTGAAAGACTGAAGGGGCATTAGAAAGACCAAAAGGCATTACCAGATACTCAAAATGGCCCTCGGGCGTATTAAATGCAGTTTTCCACTCGTCTCCCTGCTTAATCCGCACCAAATTATACGCACCCCGAAGGTCAATCTTAGAGAACCACCTTGCCCCCTTAATACGAGCAAACAAATCAGTCAATAGTGGCAAAGGATACTGATATTTGACTGTAATCTTATTCAACAGCCGATAATCAATACAAGGCCTCAGTGAACCATCTTTTTTACCCACGAAAAAAAAAAACCTGCTCCTAAAGGGGATGAGGATGAACGAATATGTCCCTTTTCCAAGGACTCCTTAATATACTCTCGCATAGCAGCATGCTCTGGCACAGACAGATTGAACAAGCGACCTTTAGGAAATTTGCTGCCAGGAATCAAAACTATAGCACAATCGCAATCCCTGTGAGGAGGGAGCGAACTAAGTTTAGGCTCCTCAAAAACATCACAATAGTCAGACAAAAATGCCGGAACCTCAGAGGGAGTAGATGAAGCAATGGAAACCAAAGGTGCTCCCCCATGAACCCCCTGACATCCCCAGCTTAATACGGACATTGTTTTCCAGTCAAGAACTGGGTTGTGAGTTTGTAACCATGGCAATCCAAGCACTAAGACATCATGCAAATTATGCAACACAAGGAATCGAATCACCTCCTGATGGTCTGGAGTCATACACATAGTCACTTGTGTCCAGTATTGAGGTTTATTCCTAGCCAATGGTGTGGAGTCAATACCCTTCAAAGGAATAGGGACTTCCAGAGACTCTAGACTAAACCCACAGCGCCTGGCAAAGGACCAATCCATAAGATTCAAGGCGGCGCCAGAGTCCACATAAGCATTCACGGTAATAGATGATAATGAACAAATCAAAGTCACAGACAAAAGAAACTTAGACTGCAAGGTGCTACCTGCAAAAGACTTATCAACCCTTTTTGTGCGTTTAGAGCATGCTGATATAACATGAGCAGAATCGCCACAATAGAAGCACAACCCATTTTTACGCCTATAATTCTGCCGTTCACTTCTGGACAGAATTCTATCACATTGCATATTCTCCGGTGCCTGCTCAGAAGACACCGCCAAATGGTGCACAGGTTTGCGCTCCCGTAAACGCCGGTCAATCTGGATAGCCATTGTCATGGACTCATTCAGACCTGTGGGCGTAGGAAACCCCACCATTACATCTTTAACGGCGTCAGAGAGACCCTCTCTGAAATTCGCCCTCAGGGCGCACTCATTCCACTGAGTAAGCACAGACCATTTTCGAAATTTTTGACAATATACCTCAGCTTCATCATGCCCCTGAGAGAGGGCTATCAAGGCCTTTTCAGCCTGAATCTCCAAATTAGGTTCCTCATAGAGCAACCCCAGCGCCAGAAAAAACGCATCCACATTGAGCAGCGCAGGGTCCCCTGGCGCCAATGCAAATGCCCAATTCTGGGGGTCACCCCGCAGCAAGGAAATAACAATCTTAACCTGCTGAGCGGGGTCTCCAGCGGAGTAAGATCTCAGAGAAAGATACAATTTACAATTGTGCTTAAAATTCAAAAAACGAGATCTATCTCCAGAAAAAAACTCTGGTATAGGAATTTTAGGTTCAGACATAGGAGCATGTATGACGAAATCCTGTATATTTTGCACCTTAGAAGCAAGATTATTCAGATTTGAAGCTAAACTCTGGATATCCATTTCTCAGCAGCTGAGATCTAAGCCATTCAGGGATTAAGAGGAGGGGAAAGAAGCAGACTGCAATTATGGCTAGACAGACTTCAGAGTAAAAAAAAAAAAGGTGTCAGAAACTTCTTTTCTCTCCTTCTTCAGCCAATACTTAACACAGTAGGGCCGGCTATACTGTCATGATTCCCAATGGCAGGGACATAGGCAAAAACAGGACTAGCTCTAGGATGATGGAATCTAAGCTGACCGCGATGCTGAACCTCACACACAACTACCAGTGGCCGGGGAACGTACCTGCGTTTTATCCCTAGACGTCTCGCACCAGCCGGAGATCTAGCTACCCCTAATAGAGGAAACACAGACCTGGCTTGCCTCCAGAGAAAACCCCAAAGTAATAGTAGCCCCCAACATATAATGACGGTTAGTTAAGAAGAAAACACATACGTAGTATGAATACAGGTTCAGCAAAGAGAGGCCCACTAACTAGATAGCAGAAAATACAAAAGTGGACTTCGCGGTCAACTCAAAACCCTACAAAATACCATCCTGAAGTGACTTTAAACTCCGGTATCAACTCATGACACCGGAGTGGTCACTTCAGTTCACTACAGCTTCCAGCAGCAAGATTCATATAAATGCACGCTGGACAAAAGCTACAAATGATCAAACTTATCTGACTCAGCAGACTTGGAGCAGGTAGCAAGTAACAGAGGAGCTCTGGTAACATTGATAGCCGGCAAGTAAATGAGTGAGAAGCCAGACTATATAGGAAACTCCCATTTCCTGATGGGAACAGGTGCACTGGAGATAGAAGACAGAAGTCAACCAGTACCACCAGTAGCCACCAGAGGGAGCCCACAAACAGAATTCACAACACACCCACAAGCACACCAAAACTTCAGTTTTCAATTTCACATATTCTGTGGCATCTTGTAAGGCCAAGTCATAGCAGGTTTTCTGGGGCTCCCCCCAGCGCTAGTGCAGCGCCCCAGAGTCCTGGTCATTGCAGTAATGTCGTTCTTCTACCAGGGGGAGTGATGTTACGTCTGAAGGCAATAAAGGAGATCTCTTTACCAGGTATCACAAACCACACAACACACTTCACACTCCAGCCCACCAGGGGGCGCTACGCTCCTATCTATTAGGGCACTCCTCACAACTAGGTAAAACTGGTGGTCTGGATAGGAAGTTAGGCAGAAGCTTACTGGGCTTCACCCAGGCAGCACCCTGTCAGGCAGCCAGAGGGGAAGGAGGAACATCAGAGCTGCAGACAGAGTGGGTCCCTGACAGGGGTGGGATCCTGTCAGAGGCCAAGACAGAGGGCCATGGAGCTGCGCCTGCCCCAAGTGTGGCGGCATCCTAAGAGAAATTAGAAGAGAATTGTATTGTGGAGGGTGAGAAATGAAGTCAAAGGAGAGGAAACCAGAAGGAGTTCTGCCCTGCAAAAGGCTGCCTCCTTTCTGAGGCGCAGGACCCGGTAGCCGGAACACCGAGGGAGTCAACGTCTCCAAGCTAGGCTCCAAAGACCGGCAGGACAGCTAGTTTCATATTAGTTGCCTGACCTTATACCCAGGAGTCTTGGTGGCAACTTGTGGGGACCGGGGCGTGATAGAGTCCCTGTAAAAAGCCTCAGGCCACCGGTCGTACGGGTTTGTCCTATCCATTCCATCTGGGGGACAGAGAGAAAGAGAAATAACATCTAGAACACCAACATCAGTTGTGAGGACCTTACCGAGAAGCTCAGCAGGGAGGTACTACAACACCCAGGCACTAGAGGAAGGCTACTGATTTCCACTTGGATAAGGGGACTCTGGATTTGCCTTCAGACCGGCCGGACTCTGCCTACCCTGTGGTCCGTACCCTGGACTGTGGACACTGAAGCCTCCAGTAAAGATAAAGAGACTGCAACCTTGTGTCCTCGTTCTTCACTGCGCCTCACACCATTCACCATCTACACTCTGGGAAGCCCTGGGGATACACTTCACCTGTGGGAAGGTATACCATCTAGCTGCCATTACATCACCCCAGCGGACCCCTAAGCAGCGTCGGTCACCCTGACCGAATTCCACAGGTGCCGTCACGAACACTATCCCTTTAAAGACCTTCTCCCCATTTATCAACGGACGTCCCTAGGGCCACGGACCGGGTCAGCCACCGTGACATCCCCGCTTAGAACCAAAGGACCCGGTACCGAGTACCCCACGGCCCTTGGGGGCGCTCCACTTCCACCCATTGCTCTGGTGGGAGTTTCTTTCTCTCGGCAACTCTTTCAAAAACAGTCAAAAAGGCCTCTATGTTGACACTAGGGGTCATTTTCTGCAGGGCTCTCCTTACCATCCTCCGGGTGGAACAATTATCAGCTGACCTTGGAGTCGGAGCTGTTGCCATGCCATGAACCGGCTCAGTCAGTAATTCAATCTGCTTCTGCTGTCAGTGCTGGAATTGTTGCTGCTGTTGGAGCTGCTGCTGCTGTTGCTGGATCTGTTGCATAAGGAGCTTACTTGTCTCCTGATGTGCTAGCTGTTGCAGCTCCTGGGCTTGCAGCAGATATTTAATCAGGTCCTCCATGTTGTCTGATGTTGCTTGCTGGTTTATGGCCACCTTCACCCAAAACATGCAGTAAGTCTGTAGCAGTCTCATGTGTTCGCAAGGAGCGCTGCCCACACTTCTAATGCCAATTGTCGTAGATTGGCTCACTCTGCTGCTCCGAAAGGTAGTCACTGTAACACTTTTCACCTAAGTTTTCAACTGGTTTATTAAACATGTATTGCATAAACCAATGCAAACGTAAGTAAATTACCACAGCACTTCAGGCATAATGGGAAAAACAAAATAATATACAGTATACTCTCTGTGGCTGCGGGGATCTGCCTGCTCAGGGAAAAAAAAAACACATGGTTTAGTTCTCTTTAACACAAATACTGTATGAATCCAAAGCCTCCACGTTTAGCTTCTGCACCACGTCTTGGGGTGGAGATATGGTGAACAGCCTCCCACCCACTCTAGAGCTGTTCACTAAACCTAGACCTTAACATGGCTGATTAACCCCTCTCAGCACTTAGTATGCTGGAGCATTTTTCCAGGTTCACATCACTGAGGCTAAAATCCTTAGTGACACATATTCCCCCCTCCAGTATTTTACCAGTGACCTCACACCATCAAGGTAAGCGCTATGCCTGACTCCAAACCAACACAGCTCATCACTCTGAGAACACCATCCCCACAGAGAAACATGGTGATGGCAGCATCATGCTGTGGGGATGAATTTTAGCAGCAGGGACAGGGAAAATGGTTAGAGTAGAGAGGAAGATAGGTGGTGCGAAATACAGGGATATTCTTGGGCAAAACCTGGCTCTACCAAGTACTTACCTTTGAGGGGGTGAATATGCACACTGAAGTTTTCAGTTATTTTGTCCTATATGTTGTTTGCTTCACAATAAAAAGAAAACCAAATGCTCACAGTGATAGGCATGTTATTTATATAAACTGAGGCAAATCCTAAAAAAACTGTGAAATTCCAAGTTGTAAGGTAAAACAGGAAACATGCCAAAGGGGTGAATACTTTTGCAAGCCACTGTACTCAGTGTTTGCATACATCTTAGCACTTCCAGAGAACTGCTGCATATTTTTGATTGTTTATTATGAAGTCATAGCAGCTTGCATCTGTTCACACTTGCTTTATTCTGTTCAGAGGTGCTGGTCAGTCTTTAATTTTTTTTCTATGGATATAGGCAACAAAACAAAAAGATTTTCAAAAATGCATTTCACATTAAACCAGTTTTAAGCAACAGGTCATTTTCTGATGACCCATTCGCGTTAACATTATGATTATGAAGCCCAAAGTTGAAGAAGAAACCTGCATCAATTAGATCCTTGCAGTAGTATTGTAAGCTCTCGTCTGGCCTCTAGTTCTGCTAAATAGATTTTGCCTCTCTCTTTCTTTTATCTATTCCCATCTGACCTGTAGTCAGATAATACTATGTTATTCTCTTTCTCTGATGTAAAATCCTCACCTAACATTGCTGTGACTGAATAATCCAATATTCTTCTGTTATATTAATCTCCCTCATCTGGCTCAACTACAGAAGGCTCTGAAATTTGTCTGAACCCCAATACATGTGCAACGTTACAGCGGTTTACATCTGTGAATACGGCGCTACACAGATATATTGTTACAGGTCCACATAACCTCTGTCTATGGGGCCATAATGGACCACTGTATATTTCCGATTTCATATGGAAGCTAACTGAGAGAGGATTTTTTTATCTCATATCCCACTGTCACCTCTTCCTTCAGCATCGCCTACCTCTTCATGCATTCTGCGTACACTATCTTTAACATTGCGTACACAGGCCATGCGGATGTGTCATCTTGACGCTGCGCTGACCTGCGTCAAACGCAACATGTTACATTTTGTTGCGGTCGGTGCAGCTTCAAAACGACGCATGCGGAGGCATCCGCATACATCCGCATGGCCTGCATACCCAATGTTAAAGATAGGGTACGCAGAACGCATGCAGACGTAGGCGGAGCTGAAGGAAGAGGCGCGGCAGTGGGCGGGGCTTCACAGAGGAAGAAGGCTTTCGTCCGCAGCCCTGCCGAACGCGGCCCTCCAAAGAATTGCCACCCCACACCATTACTGACCCACTGCCAAACTGGTCATGCTGAAGGATGTTGCAGGCAGCAGATCGCTCTCCATGGCATCTCCAGACTCTGTCACATGTGCTCATGAACTGCAGCCTGGGAACTTTTTCCCACGCTCCAGGTCATATGAGGACATCCACCAGGGGGCGCATCACCGCGACTGAAGGTAACTATAGGTCATTGACCTACATTTCCTTCATTCCCTGGGGTTTACAGACACGAGCACAGCTGCATTAGCAGGGCTCCTGCCTGTAAAATATTTTAACCCCTTCAGATGGATTACCTCGTGGGACGTGACAGTTCATCAGAGAGGGTATGTATATTGTGGGTTTATTATTTTGCCAAGCGAGGGTCTTCCGGATGGATTGAGAGAGCAATAAAATACTAAAACAACCTGTGTGTTTATTTCATTAAAATACTTTTTAATCATATGTGTTTGTGTTTTTTAACCCTTTCAGACAATTGGATTAATAATGGATAGGTGTCATAATTGACGCCTCTCCATTATTAATCTGGCTTAATGTCACCTTACAATAGCAAGGTGACATTAACCCTTCATTACCCCATATCCCACCGCTACACAGGAGTGGGAAGAGAGTGGCCAAGTGCCAGAATAGGCGCATCTTCCAGATGTGCCTTTTCTGGGGTGGCTGGGGGCAGATGTTTTTAGCCACGGGGGGGCCAATAACCATGGACCCTCTCTAGGCTATTAATATCTGCCCTCAGTCACTGGCTTTACCGCTCTGGCGGAGAGAATTGCGCGGGAGCCCACGCCAATTTTTTCCGCGATTTAACCCTTAAATTTAATAGCTACAGCGCCGAAATTTTGCACATACACACTACTAACATTAGTAGTGTGGAATATGCAAAAAAAAGGGGGATATGAGATGGTTTACTGTATGTAAACCATGTCTCATATCATGTCGGGTTTAGGCAGGAGAAATGAAAAGCCGGCAATTGAATTACCGGCTTTTCTCTAACACCGCTGCGTATTTCTCGCAATGCACACGCATGGTCCGTGTGTAATCCGATTTTTTCTCGCACCCATAGACTTGCATTGGCGAGTCTCGGCCGAGATACGCTGACAATCGCAGCATGCTGCGATTTCACTCGGATCCTGAATACGGTGGAGAAAATATCGGATGATGGGAGCTGCACCATAGATTAACATTGGGCCGAGTGCTATGCGATTTTTTATCGCATAGCACTCGTCCGTATTACGGTCTAGTGTGACCCCGGCCTTACTGTTAGGGTTCGGCACTCGAACACCAGGTGTTTCTCTCGCTGTCATGTGCATGACAGCATGGCAAACACTGCCACACTGTCAAATTTACGTCCAGTCACTGGTGTCGGCTGATGGGACTACTACTCTTATCAGCCTACACCTGCTGCCACCAATCACAGCGAGAGCAGGCGCGGCTGATGGGAGAATTCATCAGTTGGCGCTTGTGCTCTAAATAAATAATAAAAAAATTAAAAACTGGCATGGGTCCCGCTGTATTTTTGATAACCAGTCAAGCAAAACTGACAGCTGCGGGCTGCAACTCTCAGCAGTCAGCTTCAGCAAGGCTGGTTATCAAGAATAGAGAGGTCCCCATGCAATTTTTTTAATTATAGATGCCTCTCCATTACAAAGCTCCCAGACAGTACAAAGGTGACATCAACCCCAGAAATTTGAATCCCACTTGCCACCGCCACAGGGCAAGTGGGAAGAGCTGGTCAAAGCGCCAAAATTGGCCCATCTAATAGATGCGCCTTTTCTGGGCAGCTGCAGGCTGCTATTTTTAGGCTGGGTGGACAATATCTATTGCCCCTTACCAGCCTGATAATACCAGCCCCCAGCTGTCTGGTTTAGCTTGGCTGGTTGTCAAAAATGGGGGTACCTAATAACTTTTTTTTAAAATTATTCATTAAAAAATTTAAAAAAACAGAGCGAGGTCCCCTCTATTCTTGATAACCAACCTTGCTAAAGCCGACAACTGAGGGTTGCAGCCCGCAGCTGTCAGTTTTGTCTGGCTGGTCATCAAAAATGCAGGGGAAATAACAAATTGGCATGTACATATGTATTCACACCTTTTGCCATGATGTTCTTTAGAAATTCAGGTGCAAGCTATTATCTTCATAAGTCACATGCTTAGTGAAAGGAAGTTCACCTGTGTGCAAACTGTCACAAACTGTTGCAAAGTGCCATATGGTCTGTCAGTATACACAGGGTTCCAAATTATTATGCACATAGAGTTTAGGAGTGATAAGGTTAGAATTTTTTTGTTTGTCATTTAAACTCACTGATGGTGATGTGTGTCAGGGCTCTTTATATCACTGAAAGCAATTGCAGATACCTGTGCAAATTAGTTTGGCAGATGTGTCCAAATAAAGGCAAGACTACTTAAGAAGGCTGTTCCACATTATTAAGCAGCCTACATTTTTTGCCAAAATGGCAAAGAAAAAGGATGTGTCGGCTGCTGAGAAGCAACAAATTGTGGAGTATTTAGGTCAAGGCATGACTACAATCAACATTGCCAAGACACTTCATCGTGATCATCGCACAATCAAGAAGTATGTAGCTGATTCCCAGCACACACGTGTGCGTGCTGATAAGGAAAAATTGAGGACTCTTTCCAACAGGCAATTGCGTAAGGTTAAAAGAGCAGCTGCAAAAATGCCTTGTCATAGCAGCAGACAAGTTTTTGAAGCTGCTGGTGCCTCCAACATCCCCAAAACAACAAGATGCAGGGTCCTTCAGAGGTTTGCAGCTGTGCGTAAGCCATCCTGTCGACCACCTCTATCCACTGCAACAAGCAGAAACGGCTCCAGTGGGCCAAATGATACATGAAGACTGACTTCCAAACTGTTTTGTTCACCGATGAGTGCCGTGCAACGCTCGATGGTCCAGATGGATGAAGTGGAGGATGGACACCCCATGAAAACACGGCTAAGGCGCCAACAAGGAGGAGGTGGAGTAATGTTTTGGGCTGGAATCATGGGGACAGAGATTGTCTGCCCCTTTATGATCCCTGAAGGGGTAAAGATGAACTCCATAATCTATGTGGAGTTTCTAAAACAACAATTCCTGCCATGGTTCAAGAGGAAGAACCGTGCTTTCCGCAGCAAGATCATTTTCATGCATGATAATGCACCGTCTCGTGCTGCAAAAAACACATCTGCATCTCTGGCTGCTATGGGCATAAAAGAGGACAAACTTATGGTGTGGCCACCATCTTCCCCTGACCTCAACCCCATTGAGAACCTCTGGAGCATCATCAAAAGGAGTGTCTATGATGGCGGGAGGCAGTTCACATCCAAGCAACAGCTCTGGGAGGGTATTCTGTCCACATGCAAAACAATTGAAGCAGAAACCATCCAAAAACTGACAAATTCAATGGACGAGAGAGTTCAGAAGCTTCTTTCGAACAAGGGGTCCTATGTGCAAATGTAACATCACCTAGAATAAAGTTTTCACTTGAAAACTGTTTGATTTCATTTTGTATTAAGCTGATAATGCTTATAACTTCACAATTGACCATTTTTTTTGTTTAAAATAAAAAAAAAGGTTGAAAACTCTGCTGTGCATAATAATTTGGAACATGCATTTTGAGTGTTTATTTTTTTTTTAAAAGATACTGTTTTCATAGGCAGTTTGTTCCAAAACATTGCAATTATACTAGAATAGTAGATGACTGGAAAATAACAATGACTGCAATTCAGATAGGTAATTTAGAGAAAATATGAGGAAATATTATTTGCATAATAATTTGGAACACAGTGTATACACATCTTTTCTGAAAGGCAACAGAGGTAGCAACACCATTAAGCAAGAGGCACCACTAACCCAACAACACCATGAAGACCAAGGAGATCTCCAAACAAGTCAGAGAAAAAGTTATTGAGAAGGATTTGTCAGGGTTGGGTTATTAAAAATTATCCCAATCTCTGATGATCCCCGGAGCACCATCAAATCTATTATCATCAAATGGAAAGAAAATAGTACCACAACTAACCTGCCAAGAGAGGGATGCCCACCAAAATTCTCAGCCCGGCATGGAGGACATTAATCAGGGAGGCAGCACTCAAACCAAAAGGTAACCCTGAAGGAGCTGCAGAGTTCCCAAGCAGAGACTGGAGGATCTGTCCATATGACCACAATAAGCCGTACACTCCATAGAGGTGGTCTTTATAGAAGAGTGGCTAGAAAAAAGCTTTTACTTCCACACAAAAATTGTAAAGCTTGTTTTGAGTACACGAAAAGACATGTTGGAGACTCTCTAAATGTATGGAGGAAGGTGCTGTGGTCAGATGAGACCTAAATTGAACTTTTTGGCCACTGTGGTAGATCGGCTCACTCAGCTGCTCCAAGAGGTAGTCACAGGAACACTTTTCATTTAAGTTTTCAACTGGTTTATTAAAAACGTATTGCATAAACCAGTGCAAAATAAGATAAACAAACACGACCCTAACGGGAAAAACAAAATAATATACAGTACAGTCTGTATTGCTGTGGGGATACACCTACTCAGGGAAAAAAAACACACGGTTCAGTTCTCTTTAACACGAGCACTGCTCTGAAGCTCTTGTCTCCAGACACACCGAATACTGAGTCCAAAGGCTCCACATTTAGCTTCTGAACCACACTCCCATTCACTTTTCAGCTGTTCACTAAACCCAGCCCTTCACATGGCCAATTAGTATACTGGAGAGGTTTTCCAGGTTCACATCACTGTGGCTAACATCCTGAGTAACACATATCTTTCCTCCAGTATTTTACCAGTGACTTTCTCACATACCCCCTTCTCTTCCCAAAGCTGGGGGTTTTAGCACCTTCAGTCACTACACAGGTAAGTATAGACGGGACATCTGCGTTACCCTGTACTTTTATGAGTCTATGCTCCAAACAGAAGTCCTGGAGTGCTAGAAAAGACCTAGTCATGCAGGCATTCTTCCCCTTCCTTTCTCTCATCCATCTCCGGGGCGCATGATCTGACACGTCACTTGACTGAACTTTCGGCCTAGCAGGTAGCACCTCCGAGAGACAAAAATTGAACTTTTTGGCCTCCAAGGTAAACGTTATGTCTGGCACCAAACCAGCACAGCGCATCACCCCAAGAACACATCCCACAGTGAAACATGGTGGTGGCAACATTATGTTTTTTGGCAGCAGGGACATGGAAAATGGTTAAAGTCGAAGGGAAGATGGATGGTGCAAAATACAGGGATATTCTTGCGCAAAACCTGTTTCAGTCTGTCAGTGATTTGAGACTGGGACGTAAGTTCACCTTCCAACAAGAAAATGACCCAAAGCATACTGCTAAAGCAACACTTGAGTAGTAAATGTTTTGAAATGGACTAGTCAAAACCCAGACATTCATCCAATTGAGAATCTGTGGTCAGACTTGAAGATTGCTGTTCACCAGAAGAAACCATCTAACCTGAAGAAGCTGGAGCAGTTTTGTCTTGAGGAATGGTAAAAAATCCCAGTGGCAAAATGTGGAAAACTCATACTTAACCAAAGTGACTAGCAGCTGTAATTGCCACAAAAGGAGGCTCTACAAAATACTGACTTTAGGGGAGTGAAAAGTTATGCACAGTGAAGTTTACAGTTATTTTGTCCCATTTATTGTTTGTTTCTCAATAAAAAGAAAAACAAATGTTCACAGTTGTAGGCATGCTCTTTACATTAAAGGGAACCTGTCACCCCCAAAATGGAAGGTGAGCTAAGCCCACCAGCATCAGGGGCTTATCTACAGCATTCTGGAATGCTGTAGATAAGCCCCCAATGTATCCTAAAAGATGAGAAAAAGAGGTTAGGTGGGCGATCAGATCCAATGGGCGTCGTGGTCCGGTCCGGGGCCTCCCATCTTCTTACGATGACGTAAGCTTCTTGTCTTCACGCTGCGGCTGCGGGAAAAGTCAGAAAGGTCCGGCGCCTGTGCACTACAGTACTTTGCTCTGCCCTCAACAGAGCAGACAAAGTACGCCTGCGCCGGAGCCGCAGCGTGAAGACAAAAAGAGGACGTCATCTGATGAAGATAGGAGGCGCCGGACCCGGACTGTGACACCCATCGGACCACCGGGGCCGCCCCTGGGTGAATATAATCTAACCTCTTTTTCTCATCTTTTAGGATACATCGGGGGCTTATCTACAGCCCCTGATTGCACTCGGATTTGTTTTCAGCATGTTCACTGTACGGAAAAATGAACTGTGTAAATCAAAACTATAACTCATCGCCTCCCCCCAATAAATAAACAAGCATTCACATGGCAAAAAAAACACCAGATGACTCTTTAATGCATGGGAGGAAGAAAAACAAAAGCACAAAATTGAAAATTGGCCACACCAGAAAGGGTTTAATCTCGGAGTGTGCATTTCTACTGAGTCCGACTCCACAGCTCTATCTATCTATCTATCTATCTATCTATCTATCTATCTATCTATCTATCTATCTATCTATCACTATCTATGGTATCTGTCCATCTACCTATTATCTATCCATCATCTACCAATCTATTATCTACCAATTTATTATCTACCAATCTATTACTTGTCTATTTATTATCTATCTATTATCTATCTATCTATCTGTCTATTATCTATCTATTATCTGTCTATCAATCTGTTATCCGTCTATCAATCTATTATCTGTCTATCATCTATTATCTATCATCTATCTATCTATCTATCTATCTATCTATCTATCTATCATCTATCTATTATCTATCAATCTATTATCTATCAATTTATTATCTATCAATTTATTGTCTATCTATCTATCTATCTATCTATCATCTATCTATTATCTATCAATCTATTATCTATCAATTTATTATCTATCAATTTATTGTCTATCTATCTATCTATCTATCTATCTATCTATCTATTATTTATCTATCTATGTACTATCTATCTATCTATCTGGTCCTGTTATATTTATACACAATGTTTATTTATAGCTATACTTTTCTCACCTCTCTTATTTTATCAGTCACAGACAGGTGAGAATATTAACATGCCATGTGTATAATTATGCACGTATCTGTCAAACGTGACTTACTGAATGAATCAGCCGCTTGCACAGTTGCCACTGAATGATACTTATGCTTTGCATTCGGAATACTAACAAGTGCAAATCCTGCCATCTGCAACAAGCAGCCAACCTCTCACCGGCAGCGTCTTTTTTTCTTATCCAGAACTGATTGTAGCTTCTCCATCTTCCTAATAAAACTGCATATATTATAAGCTGGTATAGTTGTGCATACAGATAACCATTTGTACTTGTCAAGGCCGATACATTTTTCATTTATGTTCTGTTGTAGTGAAAAGGAACTCCTTATGGTCAGGACTAAACTAACCATTATTTTCAGTGTGCTGGTAGACAACGACCCTACATCGGCAGACGATGGTTCCCTAAGTCAATTACATCTTGATATAATTCATGAAGCCTTAGAATTAATTTTTACCACCAAGGCTTCTCCTATTGCGGATCCCATTGAGATCAGCTGATCGCCGAGGGTCGCTCATGATCTTAGATTTGTAGGAACCACTATATAGATACCAAGCAATATCATTGAAGACCATGGGTATGAACTGGTTCTAATAGACGCAACTAATTTTCCAAAGCTGGGTGTCCAGTTGGCCTAATCCATTTTTGATGGATAGACCCCTTCTTTTCATATCTCTCCCATAAGCAATACAATAGTAATGGTGTTCCTTACGCTGCCATCGCTGCACGGTTTTAACTCTTTCCAGAACGTCTGCATCTGTGTCAAGTCTATCTTGTTAAGTGGAATTGATACTTCTCCTATAGGATCATTCCTGCTGAATCGATCATAGTCCAAAACCTGGAGATACAGGACTCTCTGCACAACTTTCTCATACGGGAATCCTGAAAAACATGAAAAGTACAGTATTACTTTTTGCACCTGGAGTGCTTAGCCCTAAATAAAGAGCTACCCTAGATATACAGGTAGAACATATGGAAAGCTACCTCACTAATAGAAGTTAGAGGAACCCATGAAAATGGACATACAATGTAAGGGTTCATGGTCATAATATGGCTCCATTTCTCTACTACAGGACGATAGGGCCAAATATATTGACCCTCATGGTATAGTGGATGCCAGCACATTGAGTTCCATATGTCTATGGGCCTCCATGAACTACCATACAAGCTTCACAGTGCATGAGACCATAAAGGCTCAAACACATCTGTGTATAGGTAGAGAGAAATATAATGGAGCTATTCTTCATCAGAAGCCATACTATGGAGCTTTACTCCCCCCCAAACATTGCTTTTAGGAAAGAATATCTCTGAAAGCCTGTGATCATATCTGCGTTGAAGGCTCCATTTGCAGTTCCATCAGGTTTGCCAGCAAGAAGAGATCTTCATGTATTATTATTCTAGCCGGTAAAGTGATGGAAAGCATGACAAGGTGCATGGAGGCCGCCGAGGCCGTCGGGCACTCTGGGATCCCATGGACATGTTCTGCTCTAAACCTGTGGTCCTTTAAACTACGATGACAGTAAAAATCCTGATTACATGTGCTAATGACAGTAGCAACCAGGGTCATGCAGAAGAACAATTCCCAAGACATCGGACTTGAAAGATATTGATAAAAATGTCACACGTAGCATAAGAAAGTCATCAATACAATTACAGTAGTTATGCGGAGTGTAATATCTCTACAGATGAGTTCTCTGTGATATTTCATTGGTAACAGGGCTTAAAAGCATTTTTAAAATGTCAGAGGAAATTTTTTTTCCATATGAAAAGCAATTTCCATCCTTTTAGCAACAAAAAGCACAATGTGATAAGTGTCATTATAATTCTGTATATTATTCTTATGATGGTTTCACAATTTTGTATATTTTTTTTTATTCTATATGAGTTTTGCTGCTTGGTTTGAATACTTATATTAAGACCAAATAAGACAATTGCTAAAATAGCAAACTCCCAGTCTTATGTTAAATACATCCCCCTATTTAGTTTCAGGATCACAAAAAAAAACAAAAGAAAAGAAAAACAACTCATAGCAGCCTTACATTAGAGAACAGCTATGTATTTATTATATACATACATATATACAAGTATATACATATGTATATATGTGTATATGTATATATACATTCAGTACGTTTACACATGTTTAAAAATAAACAATTTTAATTCCATTTATTCATGAAAATTGCAAGAAAAACATGTATTTTACATGTATATATAATAATAATGATAATAATAATAATTCCTCAGTAGGGATGAGCAGACCCGTGCACTTTGGCAAATCATCAAGACCCGCTGCTGGCAGCTCCCTTTGCAGTTGCCGTCCAATGAGTTCCCAGATACTAACAGTTCATTTGTTCTAAACTGCAGCAGGATACAGGACCTTCGGTCACATGCTGGTCAAATAACTGTGATATAATTAAACATCCTATTGCACTTTTAAAATCAGAAACTGCACTGATAATGCTGGACTCGTATTATCAGTGCAATGTCTGCTAAGTATCACTGGAGGCTCTTATGGGGCTGGAGGCCATAGGCAATTGCCCAGTTTGTCCACCCGTAATGCCAGCCCTGCACACATATGTGTACACAGAGCACATTCACATATGTACAGGTCCTTCTCAAAAAATTAGCATATAGTGTTAAATTTCATTATTTACCATAATGTAATGATTACAATTAAACTTTCATATATTATAGATTCATTATCCACCAACTGAAATTTGTCAGGTCTTTTATTGTTTTAATACTGATGATTTTGGCATACAACTCCTGATAACCCAAAAAACCTGTCTCAATAAATTAGCATATCAAGAAAAGGTTCTCTAAACAACCTATTACCCTAATCTTCTGAATCAACTAATTAACTCTAAACACATGCAAAAGATACCTGAGGCTTTTAAAAACTCCCTGCCTGGTTCATTACTCAAAACCCCCATCATGGGTAAGACTAGCGACCTGACAGATGTCAAGAAGGCCATCATTGACACCCTCAAGCAAGAGGGTAAGACCCAGAAAGAAATTTCTCAACAAATAGGCTGTTCCCAGAGTGCTGTATCAAGGCACCTCAATGGTAAGTCTGTTGGAAGGAAACAATGTGGCAGAAAACGCTGTACAACGAGAAGAGGTGACCGGACCCTGAGGAAGATTGTGGAGAAGGACCGATTCCAGACCTTGGGGAACCTGAGGAAGCAGTGGACTGAGTCTGGTGTGGAAACATCCAGAGCCACCGTGCACAGGCGTGTGCAGGAAATGGGCTACAGGTGCCGCATTCCCCAGGTAAAGCCACTTTTGAACCATAAACAGCGGCAGAAGCGCCTGACCTGGGCTACAGAGAAGCAGCACTGGACTGTTGCTAAGTGGTCCCAAGTACTTTTTTCTGATGAAAGCAAATTTTGCATGTCATTCGGAAATCAAGGTGCCAGAGTCTGGAGGAAGACTGGGGAGAAGGAAATGCCAAAATGCCTGAAGTCCAGTGTCAAGTACCCACAGTCAGTGATGGTGTGGGGTGCCATGTCAGCTGCTGGTGTTGGTCCACTGTGTTTCATCAAGGGCAGGGTCAATGCAGCTAGCTATCAGGAGATTTTGGAGCACTTCATGCTTCCTGGCACCTGCTCACAGTGCCAAAACCACTGGTAAATGGTTTACTGACCATGGTATTACTGTGCTCAATTGGCCTGCCAACTCTCCTGACCAGAACCCCATAGAGAATCTGTGGGATATTGTGAAGAGAAAGTTGAGAGACGCAAGACCCAACACTCTGGATGAGCTTAAGGCCGCTATTGAAGCATCCTGGGCCTCCATAACATCTCAGCAGTGTCACAGGCTGATTGCCTCCATGCCACGCCGCATTGAAGCAGTCATTTCTGCCAAAGGATTCCCGACCAAGTATTGAGTGCATAACTGAACATTATTATTTGATGGTTTTTTGTTTGTTATTAAAAAACACTTTTATTTGATTGGACGGGTGAAATATGCTAATTTATTGAGACAGGTTTTTTGGGTTATCAGGAGTTGTATGCCAAAATCATCAGTATTAAAACAATAAAAGACCTGACAAATTTCAGTTGGTGGATAATGAATCTATAATATATGAAAGTTTAATTGTAATCATTACATTATGGTAAATAATGAAATTTAACACTATATGCTAATTTTTTGAGAAGGACCTGTATCTACACAGAGCACATACACACGTATATATGTATACACACAGCACCTACATACACGCATATGTATACACAGAACACATGCACTCAAATGTATATACAAATAGCACATAGGCACACATATACACACTTATATGTAGACATACATAGTGCACACACGTACACATGTTGTCATCAAACATCAGTGCTTTTAACATCAGAAACAGCACTGATAATGCTGCAATTGCCCATTTCTCCCCTCCCTATTACAATAACCCTGTATATTTAGTATATATTCACTTATATAAATGTAAATTATAGTGTTCGCTTTCAATTCTGGTGAATAAATGGAAATGAGATGGTGAATAGTGTTTAAACAGAGGGTGTGGGTTAGAAGTGGAACATTTGCGCTTCTTAGTGTTTGTCCCGTGCATAATACAAACATTGAGCACTACAGGACAAATACCGTGATTCTTCTTGAGTCAACCTTAGAAAACCACAAGCTTGCACTTAGTTCTTGCAATTACATTTTATTTCTTCCTTAACATGAATCACTTATCTGTAAACCCAGGTACGCAAACTCCCACAATATTTCGAGCATTAATAATGTTCGGTGTTCTTGCTGTAAAAATGTATTGAATACGTATTCTATGTTACAAACTGAGACCACCAGTGGATCTTTACAACAAAGGAATAGTGACCCTCTAGTAAGTGCAGTGCAGGCTGTGGAGAACAGCCAGCGGCTTCTCTGCTCCTTCATTCTAGTCAGCGGAGGATGCTATCCCCATTTTCTTCTCTAAACAACAGTAACCAACCATCTAGAACCCCAGCGAGCTGAAGCCCCTCATTGCTTATACAGCACCCTATGCATGGTTGTGGCTGTGCCTGGCATTTCAGCTTAGCCCCATTCATTGGAACACCAACGTAGATATAAGTACCGTATATACTCGAGTATAAGCCGACCCGAGTATAAGCCGACCCCCCTAATTTTGCCACAAAAAACTGGGAAAACTTATTGACTCGAGTATAAGCCTAGGGGGAAAAATGCAGCAGGTACCGGTGAATTTCAAAATTAAAAATAGATGCTCCATACCGTTCATTATGGCCCCATAGATGCTCCACATAAAGCTGTGCCACATATAATGCTCTGCACCGTTCATTATGGCCCCATAGATGCTCCACATAAAGCTGTGCCATATATACAATGCTCTGCACCGTTGCCCCATAGCTGTGCCACATATATAATGCTCTGCACCGTTGCCCCATAGCTGTGCCATATATATAATGCTCTGCACCATTGCCCCATAGCTGTGCCATATAGTGCTCTGCCCCATAGCTGTGCCATATAGTGCTCTGCCCCATAGCTGTGCCATATAGTGCTCTGCCCCATAGCTGTGCCATATAGTGCTCTGCCCCATAGCTGTGCCATATAGTGCTCTGCCCCATAGCTGTGCCATATAGTGCTCTGCCCCATAGCTGTGCCATATAGTGCTCTGCCCCATAGCTGTGCCATATAGTGCTCTGCCCCATAGCTGTGCCATATAGTGCTCTGCCCCATAGCTGTGCCATATAGTGCTCTGCCCCATAGCTGTGCCATATAGTGCTCTGCCCCATAGCTGTGCCATATAGTGCTCTGCCCAATAGCTGTGCCATATAGTGCTCTGCCCCATAGCTGTGCCATATAGTGCTCTGCCCCATAGCTGTGCCATATAGTGCTCTGCCCCATAGCTGTGCCATATAGTGCTCTGCCCCATAGCTGTGCCATATAGTGCTCTGCCCCACAGCTGTGCCATATAGTGCTCTGCCCCATAGCTGTGCCATATAGTGCTCTGCCCCATAGCTGTGCCATATAGTGCTCTGCCCCACAGCTGTGCCATATAGTGCTCTGCCCCATAGCTGTGCCATATAGTGCTCTGCCCCACAGCTGTGCCATATAGTGCTCTGCCCCATAGCTGTGCCATATAGTGCTCTGCCCCATAGCTGTGCCATATAGTGCTCTGCCCCATAGCTGTGCCATATAGTGCTCTGCCCCATAGCTGTGCCATATAGTGCTCTGCCCAATAGCTGTGCCATATAGTGCTCTGCCCCATAGCTGTGCCATATAGTGCTCTGCCCCATAGCTGTGCCATAGTGCTCTGCCCCATAGCTGTGCCATATAGTGCTCTGCCCCATAGCTGTACCATACAGTGCTCTGCCCCATAGCTGTGCCATATAGTGCTCTGCCCAATAGCTGTGCCATATAGTGCTCTGCCCCATAGCTGTGCCATATAGTGCTCTGCCCCATAGCTGTGCCATAGTGCTCTGCCCCATAGCTGTGCCATATAGTGCTCTGCCCCATAGCTGTACCATACAGTGCTCTGCCCCATAGCTGTACCATACAGTGCTCTGCACCGTCCATTATTGCCCCATAGCTGCTGCTGCAATAAAAAAAAATAAAACACATACTCACCTGTCTTGCAGCTCCTCGGCGCCATCTTCCCGGCGTCTCCCTGCACTGACTGATCAGGCAGAGGGCGGCGCGCACACTATATGCGTCATCGCGCCCTCTGCCTGAACAGTCAGAGCGGAGAGAGAGACGCCGGGAAGATGGCGCGACGCCCGGCGTGTGGAACCAGGATAGGTGAATATGCGATACTTACCTGCTCCCGGCGTCCCGCTCCTTCCCCCTGCCTGTCTTCGGTGCCGCAGCCTCTTCCTCTGTCAGCGGTCACCGGCACCGCTGATTAGAGAAATGAATTATGCGGCTCCGCCCCTATGGGGGGTGGAGCAGCCTATTCATTTCTCTAATGAGCGGTCCCACGTGACCGCTCAGGGGAAGAGGCTGCTGCACCCGGAGACCGTGTAACAGGCAGGGGGAGCGCCAGGATCGCCGGGACTAGGTGAGTATGTGACAGTGCTCACCCGCCGACCCCACCACCGATCATGACTCGAGTATAAGCCGAGGGGGCACTTTCAGCCCAAAAATTTGGGCTGAAAATCTCGGCTTATACTCGAGTATATACGGTAGTAGTCCCCCCCAAAAAAATAAAACCCCAACCTTTTTAGCCTATAAGTTGTTCTTATGTAAAAAGTCATTTAATGTTCCATGTATCTGAGTTATCAAGGTCTAAAAGCAGCAGAAAATCACTAATACCCGCCATTACAGAACCTATGAGTTCTGCTGCATAGCTTCCCATATAATATGGACCATGTAGCTAGTATAGCTTCTACAGGTCTCTTGGTCTATATGGAAAAATGTAGCTTGAAGACCTAGTCGGGGACCATAGAGAAAGTCAAGACTAGTCCAGCGCCGCCTCTAACTGTTTTTTCCCAGCATCATTCCAGGTGATTGACAGATCTGTGGCTATGTACAAACATGGGAGAGACTTATCAGTCACTTACATCAGTGAGGGGAGAAGCCGGCCAGGAGTGGTGCTGAAATATTCGTGACTCTGTCTATGGACCAAAGCCAGACCTTCAAACTATATATCCTCAAACACTGAAATGTTTAGGAAAATCATATACTGTACCCGTCTAAAATTGTGCAGCCCTGACCTGATTCATTCTGCACAGGGTTCGGACAGAATTAATTGATAGACAGGTTCCCTTAAAATACGAATATAGTGTCTGCCATTACTACCTCTTGATGAGTAGGGCATTCTACTGTCTCACTGCTCTAACTGTAAAGAATCCTTTCCTATATAGATGCCGGAATCGCCTAAACGTATCGAATGTTTCTAAGGCTACTTTCACATTTGCGGTCTGCGCCGCAGCGTCGGGCGCCGCAGCGTCGCCGCATGCGTCATGCGCCCCTATATTTAACATGGGGGCGCATGGACATGCGTCGCACTTGTGTTTTGCGCCGCATGTGTCCCTGCGGCGCCCGCGTCCGGGCGCAGAGGACGCAGCAAGTTGCATTTTTGCTGCGTCCAAAATCAATGAAAAAAAGGACGCATGCGGCGCAAAACGCAGCGTTGTGCATGCATTTTGCTGCGTTTTTGTTTGCGTTGTGCGTTGCGGCGCCGACGCTGCGGCGCACAACGCAAATGTGAACGTAGCCTTAGTCCTTAGTAAGATTTAAGGAAGGAATAAATCCTGTGCCTGTCCTTTGTACTGACCACACATGTATTTATACTTACAAATGAGATCACCTCTAGGTCGTCTTTTGTTTGTAAGCTAAACAAGCCCAAGTTTTCTAACCTCTCATTAAAAGACAGACAGGTTAGGTGCCACTTGTATTTAACAGGAAAATTTGCTTCCTCCCTCTAAAAGATCACGGCTTTTCAAAGACATCACAACGTATGCTAATGAAAAGAAAATATTCAGAATCTGCCAAGAGTCTCTGAAAGTAAATTATATAATTAAATATTCCTAATAATTAAAACACTTATCCAACCAACAAGTTGGTGTCAAGTCTCTCGGAAACATGCTGGATACACATTAGTGGAAGAAACACAAATATTTATGTGGAAAAAAAAGATTATTAACATTTTGTCAAAATATAAATGCTGCTAGCTGTAAAGTCATCATCAGCAAGAGCGAAGACTGAAACAGCACTGAAAGTTCCTCGGTTCAAGCCAAGTCCTGTACTATGAGAGGGAATACCCCTGGATGCGTAATTATTTTGTTAAACTAAAAACTATTTATTTTAAATAAATGATTAATAGTCATCGACTGTTGACATAACCGTATCACAAGAGTAAAGAACCATTAAACTTGATCATGTTCTTGACAAGTAAACAACATCTGTGAACTTCCGGCCGGTGCCGGTAACATCTGATTGTTGGGGGTGCCTGGTGGCGTACCTCCGCTGATCAGATATTGATGGTCTAAACTAAGGATAAGTCATCAATAAAAAGTAGCAGCCAACCCCATTAATTAAATGGTTGTCTGAGCTAATTAAAAAGCTGCACACAACATAACTGCATAGAGCTAAAATTAAGGTAATATATCCTTACCCATTTAATGTGTATAGATGCAGCGTCACAGCCCCAATCCTCAGGACCTACATTCACTTTGACTGCAGCAGTCACATGTCATAAATTCCCCACATACTGTGTATCACTGAGATCTGTGACTGACAGCAGTGGTCACATGGTGTCAGGTACGCACTGGGGCTGAAATTCAGTCCTGGCATTTGAAATCACACAGGCCCCATGTTGTCCCTGCCCCCAAGCACCAGATGGATGGAGGAAAGCAAGATTTACCAATATTTCTAATGATACCCGTGGCTCCGTCACAACTCTTAACAGTATGGGTATCTTGAGATCACTGATTCTGTTAACAACGTTGCAGAGAAGGCAGCCCGTGACCAGACAGGCCCTTCTGGCATTTGCCAGAATTGACAGATGGCCAGTCCAGCCCGGCGTTGTGTATGCGGGATTTTACTCCTCCAGGGTAGACAGTAGACAGCAGTGACAACCAAGTATGGGTTTTGTCAGGGATGAAATATGAATATATCTTATTACCTTATTTTATATGTATTGCCGCCCGTGTGTTGCTTTTTTATTATTAACCCCTTTAATTAAACTGTAAAGGACTATACAACAATGAAGACCATTAGATTAGAGAGTCTGGAGTATGTGGACTTCTTATCTCATCGGAGGACAATATTTCAATTGTGGTGGGTGGGATTTACTATGTCAGGAGTTTAACAATTCAGTGATTATGAATGAGCGGACCCATGGAGGTTTGGGTTCTGGTGCCTGACCGTACGTTAGTCCAAAGTTCAGTTACCAGAACTGAATCGGAACTTAAACCTGATCCCAAAAATCAATGGGAACCCGAACTTTGGAGCTGGAATATTAATATGCATTCTCTCTCTCGCTCGTATAATTTCCAGGAATTGGACTTACCTACAACTCTGCCCACTCTTGAAAAAGAGCAATACTACAAAAATCTCATAATGGACATTTTTTATTTAAATGGTCATTCCCCGACATTAAAAGTTATCACATATCTTAAGATCAGTGGTGGAGCGGTCGCTACGACCCACACCGATCCAGAGAACAGGCTTTGAATGGATGAGCACCACTGCTGCATCTATTTTCTATGGGACTGCTGGAGAAAGCCAAGTACAGCACTCTGCTTTTTCTGCCCGTCCTATGGGGAATGCATACACTCAGTTTTGCTGTGGCATTGCAGAGCCCCATTTTCAAGATCCTTTAGGTAGGTGATAACTTTTATTGTTGGGAATAACCTTTTGCCAATTATGTAATATTATCCCAACGTTTCAATGGAGGTGAAACTTCATTACTTCTGATAATCCTGCAGCAAATCTGAGAGGATCTAATTCCACTGTATAATTTCCATTCATTAGTCCAAAACCAAAGTTAGACCTTTGATGTACTATTATCTGGCAAGGCCAGAGCAACCCTTCATCCCCTCCACCTTGTGCGTCTCACCCTCAAAGAGGAAAGTCTCGTTCCAATGTGGGTTGAGGTTTTTCCTCTTCACCTTGGTCTCCAGCTTGTGCTTCTTGTCAGGCAGTAGATAAATCTTCACAAATGGATCGCTGGTTCCACTAAAGTCCTTGGCTGGTAGCTCCTGTGCCTTCATAATCTTTACAGTGAGAGTAGATTCCTGGAAGTTGTAGCCCACACTAAACTGAATCCGGCCAAGAGTCTCCCGACCTGAGCTGTCATGACCATCTTCTTCATCTGACCCTGGAGATAACTATGAAAAAAAAGAAAGAAGGTTCAACATTAAGACTAGAATCCCAAATTGGTCTAATACAAGAGTATGGAATAGTGGTTGAAGAAAGCTTTACAATGTTCTCTGTGTCCACCAGATGGCAATAACAAAATGCAGCTTGGAGATCAGGTTATTTTCAGCGTGAGGAGACTCAGAGGTCATACTAGTGCCTTGGGCCAATACTCCTGTTACCTAACCCCACAATCTGAGGTTCTCCACCATTTACGCCTTCATACATCAGGGTCTGGCACATTATATAATTTGACATTCTTAAATTAATAAGCAGAGGTCACAGTCACGTCACCGCAGCCCTACTGATGTATACATGGCATAATGTACTGTGTGGAGTGGGAAGGGGAACATCAAGGTCAATGCTGCAGACAATAGAAAAATACCTTATCTAGAACATCCCATTAATTATTGTTACGATCTCATACAATCATTCACTTAATGAATACAAAACATTTTTTTATTGGCTTTTTTTTTATTTATCACGTAGCCTAGACATCTGCTAATCAGTTGTAACTGTTGTTATATAGTTATCAGTACTAACAATATTATTAATAGTTACTCAGAATATTATCATCCCAGGGTGTGAAGATCAGGACTTACAGGTCCTTCTCAAAAAATTAGCATATAGTGTTAAATTTCATTATTTACCATAATGTAATGATTACAATTAAACTTTCATATATTATAGATTCATTATCCACCAACTGAAATTTGTCAGGTCTTTTATTGTTTTAATACTGATGATTTTGGCCTACAACTCCTGATAACCCAAAAAACCTGTCTCAATAAATTAGCATATCAAGAAAAGGTTCTCTAAACGACCTATTACCCTAATCTTCTGAATCAACTAATTAACTCTAAACACATGCAAAAGATACCTGAGGCTTTTAAAAACTCCCTGCCTGGTTCATTACTCAAAACCCCCATCATGGGTAAGACTAGCGACCTGACAGATGTCAAGAAGGCCATCATTGACACCCTCAAGCAAGAGGGTAAGACCCAGAAAGAAATTTCTCAACAAATAGGCTGTTCCCAGAGTGCTGTATCAAGGCACCTCAATGGTAAGTCTGTTGGAAGGAAACAATGTGGCAGAAAACGCTGTACAACGAGAAGAGGTGACCGGACCCTGAGGAAGATTGTGGAGAAGGACCGATTCCAGACCTTGGGGAACCTGAGGAAGCAGTGGACTGAGTCTGGTGTGGAAACATCCAGAGCCACCGTGCACAGGCGTGTGCAGGAAATGGGCTACAGGTGCCGCATTCCCCAGGTAAAGCCACTTTTGAACCATAAACAGCGGCAGAAGCGCCTGACCTGGGCTACAGAGAAGCAGCACTGGACTGTTGCTAAGTGGTCCCAAGTACTTTTTTCTGATGAAAGCAAATTTTGCATGTCATTCGGAAATCAAGGTGCCAGAGTCTGGAGGAAGACTGGGGAGAAGGAAATGCCAAAATGCCTGAAGTCCAGTGTCAAGTACCCAGTCAGTGATGGTGTGGGGTGCCATGTCAGCTGCTGGTGTTGGTCCACTGTGTTTCATCAAGGGCAGGGTCAATGCAGCTAGCTATCAGGAGATTTTGGAGCACTTCATGCTTCCTGGCACCTGCTCACAGTGCCAAAACCACTGGTAAATGGTTTACTGACCATGGTATTACTGTGCTCAATTGGCCTGCCAACTCTCCTGACCTGAACCCCATAGAGAATCTGTGGGATATTGTGAAGAGAAAGTTGAGAGACGCAAGACCCAACACTCTGGATGAGCTTAAGGCCGCTAATGAAGCATCCTGGGCCTCCATAACATCTCAGCAGTGTCACAGGCTGATTGCCTCCATGCCACGCCGCATTGAAGCAGTCATTTCTGCCAAAGGATTCCCGACCAAGTATTGAGTGCATAACTGAACATTATTATTTGATGGTTTTTTTGTTTGTTATTAAAAAACACTTTTATTTGATTGGACGGTTGAAATATGCTAATTTATTGAGACAGGTTTTTTGGGTTATCAGGAGTTGTATGCCAAAATCATCAGTATTAAAACAATAAAAGACCTGACAAATTTCAGTTGGTGGATAATGAATCTATAATATATGAAAGTTTAATTGTAATCATTACATTATGGTAAATAATGAAATTTAACACTATATGCTAATTTTTTGAGAAGGACCTGTATATCCTTCCATTGGGTCTTAAACTGACTATATAAGGTTTGATTTTCAGCAATATACATATCAGGCTACAAAGGGTTAAGATATTTCCAATGACCAGAAGTTTGTGTGTGATTTTTATGATATTTTGGAAAAATGTAAAATAAAACTGTGCAGGTCTGAAAACATTAAACAACACCTCTATAGCATTTTAAAAAAATTGCCTTAAAGGGAATTTGTCAGCAGATTTTTGCTGTGTAATCTGAAAGCTGCATGATGCAGAGGCTGAGACCCTGATTCCAGTGATGTCTCACATGATGGTCTGCATGTGCGACCTCTGCGCAGGAAAGTAGTGAATAAAAAGGTGGTCACACACTCAGACTGGGAGCAAGGGACCGCTGATCTCTCGATCTCAAACTAATCATGTATCCTTAGTGGGAAAATCCTACGTGACGCCTTTATTTGACCAGACGGTAAAAGGGGCATAGATGGCCTTGCACTTGAAGAAACAGAGCCCTGCGCACATGTATAAAGGGTCATTTATCATAAAGAAGGAAACACACATTCATGACTAGAAGTATTTGTCTGGAGCTAGAGAGAAGTATTTTTAGCATAGACTGATGTATGCCCTGGTGAGGAGAAACGTGAAAATTAAAGTGCTGAGAGCAAAATGCAGTGACAATCTCAATGGCTTCCTGGTGTGAATGAATGAATGAGATCGAGCCCTAAATTGTGCTGGTTTTGGAGCTGAATGCAGAAACTGAGAAAGCGGAGGATGCCGATCCCGACGCATCTATCTCATTGTTGACCTCTGTTCTACTGGGATCTGATATAAATTATCAGGACATTACCATACAACGAATACATATATATACATATATATATATATATATATATATATATATATATATATATATATATATACACACACAGTATACAGTGCAAGTCCACCATGTGTCAGAGACATCAGTGGGACATGGGCGCCTTCTCTGCTGTCTCTAAGGTGTGAAACAATATAGCATTGACAATTATCTAGGCGGTTTGACGGCATGAATGATACATCAGTCTCTTACTGCAGTTGTTTTCATGTATTAATTTACAACCATTCCTATTAGGGATCGTTCCCACTGCCGTATAACATAGCCAAGAGCTCTCTGTTGTACCAATGAGAGCACAATGGCAGCATGCTGTGAGTGCATTCGAGAATTAGATCGCACCCACCCATTTAAGTCTATGGCTGCGTGTCCAACATCGGACTGCACTCGGATGTCATCCGAGTGCAGTGCAACTACCGTTGATGCCGCCAATGAAGGAGACGGAGAAATTACTTTCTCAGTCTCCTCCTCACCTGTGCTGCGATTCTCTCTTGTGAGGGATTGAGAGTAAAATGACACGGCTCAAACTCTGACACATGAGTTAATCGATGATCATGTGAGCGAGCCCCCAAGTAATGTAGAATAAAGATTAAAATTAGGATTTGGTATCAATTGTAAAAAATGTAACATATATTATGTATAATCATGATATAAACCCCTATCCGTTTGACTTATATGGCATCCACATTCGGGATCACCAGAATGGAGAACCACTAAGAAAGATCAGCTCTCATGGAGGAGGACTTGGCCCAGGTATGTTACATAGTTCCCAGTAACAGTAAATCATCTTAAGGGCTTCTTCACACAGTCTTTGTGAAGCATTTTTAGAGGAAAACCTGAGCAGAATCACCAAATCGTTGAGTTTTGAGGTTTTTTTTTTTTTTTTTAAAGGATTTGCAGAGCTAACTCAGTTTCTTCTTTATAAATTCCTCAAAAAACCTACTGTATGGTATTGTGCACACAGAGTTATTGGAAGCATTGAAAATCAACAAGTTCTTCATGGAAATACTGCTTCAGACAATGCTCCTTCTTAGGCCGGAGTCACACTAGCGTATAATACGGATCAGCACTCGGACCACTGTTAATCTATGGGGCAGCTCACATCACCGTTTTTTTCTCGGGCGTATTCTATGTGCATGTGAAATTGCAGTATGCTATGATTTTATGCATATATCGGACAAGACTCGCCAATGCAAGTCTATGGGTGCGAGAAAAAGACGCACAGCACTCGCAACATGCGAGTGCTGTCCGTTTTTTACGCACCGGTGTCCTTTGACAAGCCGGTAATTCATGTGCGGTGTACAGTAAAATCACACTGACAGGTTATAATAAAATAGATAGAATAGAAATATACACATAGAATACATATATACACGTCTGTGACACACACATATATATGTATTTATATTGCACAGAAAGACAGATAGGAGAATAGGTAATTAATTTGTCAACTTCTGTAAAATCACTGCAGGAGCCAACAGGATAGAAGAGATGGATTACATACAGTAAAGACATGTAGAATAGGTAGATATATAGATGTCAGTGACAAATGCAATTAGTACAGTGTGTGTGCAAATTACTGGACATATATTTACCGTATATACTCGAGTATAAGCCGACCCAAGTATAAGCGGAGGCACCTAATTGTGCCACAAAAAACTGGGTACGCTTATTGACTCGAGTATAAGCCAGGTATGCATTGTCCCCTCATCCCTGTCCTGCTATGTGTGACTCCCCCCATCCTGTCCTGCTCTGTGTGGCTCCCCAGTCCTGTCCTAGTATGTGTGGCTCCCCGCATCCTGTCCTATCCTGTGTGGCTCCCCCCATCCTATCCTGCTCTGTGTGGCTCCCCCTGTTGTATGCATGGCTCCCCTGGTCCCCTCGTTGTATGCATGGCTCCCCCCATCCCATCTTGTATACATGGCTAGGCTCCCCCCATCCCATCGTTGTATGCATGGCTTAGCTCCCCCGTCCCATCGTTGTATGCATGGCTGGGCTCCCCCATTCCATCCTTGTATGCATGGCTGGGGCTCGGCTCCCCCGTCCCATCGTTGTATGCATGGCTGGGCTCCTCCGTCCCATCGTTGTATGCATGGCTGGGCTCCCCTGTCCCATCGTATGCATGGCTGGGCTCCAGTGTCCCATCCTTGTATGCATGGCTCGACTCGGCTCCCCCCATCATACTCATCCTCCTCGTGCCATCGTTGCATCTCCGTTGTCCCAATGCGGCAGCTCTTCCTGTGCTGAGCGGTCACGTGGTACTGCTCATTAAGGTAATGAATACGTCATTTTCCAACGGTCCAGAGTTCATCGCAGTTCAGGCTGTGAGGGAGCGCAGCTTCAGTGACGTCACCGCTAGTCACTGAAGCTCCACTCTCAGCAGCTCGTTCACCAGTGGTTTTCAGCCAGGACGGTCGCATCTTGACACCATCCTGGTTGAACACTGTATATCCCCTAGATATGGATTACTGCGTGGGACACAACGACGGACAGGAATGGGTATATTGTTAGTTTATTATATTACCTTTATTACAGGAGATCGAGGGAATTAGGTGTGGTAGTATGGTTTAATTTAGAACATTAAAGGAGTCTGTGTCTTTATTTCAATTAAAGGAACTTTTACTGGGTGTCTGTGTTTTCTTAACAATTTGACTATGGGGTTAGTAATGGGGGCATCTTATTGCCGCCTATCTATTATTAACCTCGGGGCTTGATGTCACGAAGGTGACATCAACCCCCCCCAACTATTACCCCACTTGTCACCGTTACAGGGCAAGTGGGAAGAGTGAGGCTAAGTGCTAGAATTGGCAAGTCTTAGAGATGCGCCTTTTCTGAGGCTGAGTGCTGACGTTTTTAGCCATAGTGGGGCCAATATCCATGGCCCCTTCCTAGGCTATTAATATCAGCCTGCAGCTGTCTGTATAGCCTTTGCTGGTTATTAATTCTAGGGGGACCCCACATCATTTTTTGGAGGGGCTCCCCTATTTTAATAGCCAGTAAAGGTTAAGTATACAGCTGTGAGCTGATATTAAAAGCATGGGAAGCTCCATGGGTATTACACCCTTCCCAGGCTATAAACATCTGCCCCTAGTCGCTGGCTTTCCCTCTGCTGGTTGCGAACATTGCGCGAAAGCCCACACCATTTTTTTCCCTAAAAAAATCTTTTATTAATTAAATACCTGTCCAGTAATTTTCACACACACTGCACTAATTGTATTTGTCACTGACATCTATATATCTACCTATTCTATATGTATTTACTGTATGTAATCCATCTCTTCTATCCTGTCGGCTCCTGCAGTGATTTTACAGAAGCCGGCAGATGTATTACCAGCTTTTCTTCTATCCATCTTTCTGTACAATTTAAATACATATACTGTATATATATATGTGTGTGTTACTGACATATATATATATATATATATATATATATATATATATATATATTTATATACAGGTCCTTCTCAAAAAATTAGCATATAGTGTTAAATTTCATTATTTACCATAATGTAATGATTACAATTAAACTTTCATATATTATAGATTCATTATCCACCAACTGAAATTTGTCAGGTCTTTTATTGTTTTAATACTGATGATTTTGGCCTACAACTCCTGATAACCCAAAAAACCTGTCTCAATAAATTAGCATATTTCACCCGTCCAATCAAATAAAAGTGTTTTTTAATAACAAACAAAAAAAAACATCAAATAATAATGTTCAGTTATGCACTCAATACTTTGTCGGGAATCCTTTGGCAGAAATGACTGCTTCAATGCGGCGTGGCATGGAGGCAATCAGCCTGTGACACTGCTGAGATGTTATGGAGGCCCAGGATGCTTCAATAGCGGCCTTAAGCTCATCCAGAGTGTTGGGTCTTGCGTCTCTCAACTTTCTCTTCACAATATCCCACAGATTCTCTATGGGGTTCAGGTCAGGAGAGTTGGCTGGCCAATTGAGCACAGTAATACCATGGTCAGTAAACCATTTACCAGTGGTTTTGGCACTGTGAGCAGGTGCCAGGTCGTGCTGAAAAATGAAATCTTCATCTCCATAAAGCATTTCAGCCGATGGAAGCATGAAGTGCTCCAAAATCTCCTGATAGCTAGCTGCATTGACCCTGCCCTTGATGAAACACAGTGGACCAACACCAGCAGCTGACATGGCACCCCACACCATCACTGACTGTGGGTACTTGACACTGGACTTCAGGCATTTTGGCATTTCCTTCTCCCCAGTCTTCCTCCAGACTCTGGCACCTTGATTTCCGAATGACATGCAAAATTTGCTTTCATCAGAAAAAAGTACTTGGGACCACTTAGCAACAGTCCAGTGCTGCTTCTCTGTAGCCCAGGTCAGATGCTTCTGCCGCTGTTTATGGTTCAAAAGTGGCTTTACCTGGGGAATGCGGCACCTGTAGCCCATTTCCTGCACACGCCTTTCCACACCAGACTCAGTCCACTGCTTCCTCAGGTTCCCCAAGGTCTGGAATCGGTCCTTCTCCACAATCTTCCTCAGGGTCCGGTCACCTCTTCTCGTTGTACAGCGTTTTCTGCCACATTGTTTCCTTCCAACAGACTTACCATTGAGGTGCCTTGATACAGCACTCTGGGAACAGCCTATTTGTTGAGAAATTTCTTTCTGGGTCTTACCCTCTTGCTTGAGGGTGTCAATGATGGCCTTCTTGACATCTGTCAGGTCGCTAGTCTTACCCATGATGGGGGTTTTGAGTAATGAACCAGGCAGGGAGTTTTTAAAAGCCACAGGTATCTTTTGCATGTGTTTAGAGTTAATTAGTTGATTCAGAAGATTAGGGTAATAGGTCATTTAGAGAACCTTTTCTTGATATGCTAATTTATTGAGACAGGTTTTTTGGGTTATCAGGAGTTGTAGGCCAAAATCATCAGTATTAAAATGAAAATGAAATGTAACACTATATGCTAATTTTTTGAGAAGGACCTGTATATATGTATTCTATGTGTATATTTCTATTCTATCTATTCTATTCTAACCTGTCACTCTGTGATTATACTGTACACGGCAGATCATTTGCTGGCTTTTAATCTATCTAACTATCTATCTATCTATCTATCTATCTATCTATCTATCTATCTATCTATCTAATATCTTAATATATACTTACCTTGTAATGTCTTCACATCCTGTTCCATCCAGATATGTCCGGATCCCATATTTCCAAGCGGTGGAAGTTCACCGACCGCCATATTGGGACACCCAAGTGATGGGTGTCTCAATATGGAATCTGCTGATGGTACCAGCCTCTTGCGCGGTACCACCAGCAGAACACCGTCGCACCACACACATACAAACACTGCATACGCTGTACTCACCACACACACAAACACACATTGTATATGCTATACGCACCACACACACACACACTGTGTATGCCGTATGCAGCATCTTGTGCGGTACCACCAGCGGAACACTGTCGCAAACGCGCCGCCGCCGGGAACAGCTGAATGATTCACTGACTGCCGCCACCTTTGTACAGGAGGAGTGCAAGCGTAGTTTTAATGTGACAGCTGCTATCGTCTGCACAAAGAAGGCGGCGGTCTGATTTACTGTGCCTGCGCGAATTCCACGCAGGTGTAGTGAATCATTCGACTGATGCACGACTAGTGTTGTGCATTCCGATACCGCAAGTATCGGGTATCGGCCGATATTTGCGGTATCGGAATTCCGATACCGAGTTCCGATATTTTTGCGATATTGGGAATCGGGATCGGGATGCACATTCATGTGTAAAATAAAGAATAAAAATAAAAAATATGGATATACTCACCCTCGGACGCGCCCTGGTTGTAACCGCTGCAACCGGCAGCCTCCGTTCCTAAGAATGAGCGAGTTAAGGACCTGCGATGACGCAGTCTTGCAATCTTGTGATTGGTCGCGTAACCGCTCACGTGACCGCTCACGTGACCGCGACGTCATCGAAGGTCCTTCACACGCTCATTCTTAGGAACGGAGGCTGCCGGTTGCAGCGGTTACAACCAGGGAGCGTCCGAGGGTGAGTATATCCCTATTTTTTATTTTTATTCTTAATTTTACACATGAATATGGATCCTAGGGCCTGAAGGAGAGTTTCCTCTCCTTCAGACCCTGGGAACCATCCAGGATCACTTCCGATATTTGCGTCCCATTGACTTGTATTGGTATCGGGTATCGGTATCGGCGATATCCGATATTTTTCGGATATCGGCCGATACAATGCGATACGATACTTTCAAATATCGGAAGGTATCGCTCAACACTATGCACGACGTGTCTACAGGCAGAGGAAGCCGGTCACATTAAAGGGGTTTTCCCAAGAACAAAATTTCATTTTAAAAATTGTCTGTGTCTGACCGTGTACAGAGCATACCACATCTCCTGGGCAGGGGAGGAAGCAAAAGACAATACTGACATTACAGCAGGGGATCACAGGGGATTCATGTTGTCATGTTAAATATTTCACTGACTGTTTTTAAACAATATTTTACCTCACAAAATGTATCCTCTGCAATCTCCTGCTGTAATGTCAGTCTTGTCTTTTGCATCCTCCCCCGCCCAGAAGCTGTGGTATGTTCTGTACATGGTCAGACACAGACAATTTTTAAAAAGCAAATATCAACACCAACATGGCTCCTCCTAAAAAGTATGCAAATGACAATGAAAGGAAAGAAGCAAAGGCACAACATCAAAGACAACAATGGGCAAATGAGACTCTTGAAGAGCAACAGCATCGCTGGGACAAAAACAATGCATATAAGCGTAGGCGTCAAGCACATGAGCCCCCTGATGCAAAAGTCATTAGATTATCACATGATGCCATTAGGAGCACAGATGGGAGAAGTCAGCACATGGGGAAAGAGAGAGTGGATAGGTGGGTGAGTACATGGGGGGAGAGATACTCAAACCTGCAAAGCCTGCCCCCATCGTGGCATTACCGCCCTCCCCATGCGACAGCATCGGTCCTCCATCTAGTATATATACATATATCTACTATATAATTGTCTAAGGGTCACTTACGTCTGTCCTTCGGTCTTTCTTTCTTTCTGTCTGTCACGGATATTCATTGGTCGCTGCCTCTGTCTGTCATGGAATCCAAGTCGCTGATTGGTCGTGGCAAACGCCCACGACCATTGCCACGACCAATCAGCGACGGGCACAGTCCGGCGGCAAAATGGCCGCTCTTTCCTCCCCGCAGTAAGTGCCCGCTCCATACTCCCCTCCAGTCATCCAGTCAGCCCTCACACAGGGTTAATGCCAGCGTTACAGGAACGCGGTGAAATGCACTCCGGTTACGCAGCTATTAACCCTGTGTGACCAACTTTTTACTATTGATGCAGCCTATGCCGCATCAATAGTAAAAAGATCTAATGTTAAAAATAATAAAACAACAAAAAAAATCATTATATACTCACCTTCCGCCGCCTTTCCCGCTCCTCGCGACGCTCCAGTGACCGCAAGCGGCAGGTTCCGGTGCCAAGGATGGTATGCGAGAAGGACCTGCCATGACATCACGGTCATGTGACTGCGACGTCATCACAGGTCCTGCGCTCATACCAACCCTGGGACTGGAAGCTGCCGTGTGCACCGCACACAGGGCCAGGACTTCAACGGGCCTTCGGAAGGTGAGTATATGTTTATTTTTTATTTTAACTCTGTATACTATGTGGCTCTGTGCTGTATACTCCGTCGCTGTGCAATATACTACGTGGCTGGGCAATATACTAAGTGGCTGGGCATTATACTACGTGACTGGGCAATATACTACGTGGCTGGGCAATATACTACATGACTGGGCAATATACTACGTGGCTGGGAAATATACTACGTGGCTGGGCAATATACTACGTGACTGGCCAATATACTATGTGACTGGGCAATATACTACGTGACTGGGCAATATGCTACGTGACTGGCCAATATACTACGTGACTGGCCAATATACTACGTGACTGGGCAATATACTACGTGACTGGGCAATATACTACGTGGCTGGGCAATATACTACGTGGACATGCATATTCTAGAATACCCGATGCGTTAGAATCGGGCCACCATCTAGTATATATATATGTGTGTGTGTGTGTGTTTTGAAGAATATTTTAAAACGATGTGTAAATGACAGAGAAGTGCTGTATGTAAAAGCTCATGTTAAAATCGCATTGCATACGGATGTCATACAAATGACCATAGGGAGAACACTCGTGCGACTCTCGATCGTTAAGTGTGACGTCGACCTTAGTAAGAGATTTTATTTCTCTGAAGCATTTACTGGAGTAGTTTTGATGATTTTTTGATGATTTTTAAAGAGTTTTTTGTTTCGCGTAGAGCATTTTTCAGTCTTCTGATTTAACGGTGTCTAGTTTGGAGCCGATTCCATCAATAAAACAAATCAAACTGACATGGACTTTCTTTCTTTCAAAACCTTAAATTGAAAACAAAATTGCTGACAACGCTCAACATATGAGAAGCAAAGTGGCTGTATAATAAAAATGAATGCAAAGAGTTTTTAAGTGATTTTTCAGGTGTTTTTTGGACAAGTTCTGCCCTAAAAATTAATCAAAAATAAAAGTTTGCGTGCGTAAAGCCTAAGGGAATTTGCAGCTGTGTCATTAACTAATCATTAGGACAGATTGCTTTTGAAATCAAGATATCCTGTTCAGACAATACTTTTTAACTTGCACCTAATGTCCTATCTAGGAACGAGTTGGGCTTAATGGCAGCCTCCAATCTTCCGGTGGGACATGAAACCTGCAAGATTTATAGTGCACCGCCATAGCAGAAAGTTGGCTGTGTGTTGGCTGTGCTGTATGACCATCTCTACATGAGAGATATAGCAAGGTATGGACTGAGACTGAAATTCAGTCCTGGCATTTGAAATCACACAGGCCCATGTTGTCCCCGTCCCCATGAACCAGATGGGATATATTACTAATATTACCCTGGATGGAGGAAAGGAAGATTTCCTACAAGACCAATATTTCTAATGATACCCGTGGCCTGCTGGGGTAAGTGACGAAGTCAGTGACTTTGTGCTCCATCACAACTCTTAACAGTATGGGTGTGTTGAGAGCGCCGATTCTGCTAACAATGTAGCAGACAAGGCAGCCTATGACCAGACAGGCCCTTCTGACTTTGACTTAAAGGGGTTGCCCACTACTAGGACAACCCATTCCTAAATTAAATGTTTGGCCCCGATAAAATAATGAAGCCTATACTCACCTCCCATGCCTGCCCTGCGCCAGCGGTGTCGGCACTCATGGTCCCGGGGCAGTGATGGGATGGAATGATCAGCACTGGCGTCACTGTCTCCACCATCGGACAAACTGAACATGAAGAGGAAGTCCAGGATGATCCAGAGCCCTAGTTTCCTCTTCATGTTCAGTTCGTATGAAGGCAGAGACAGTGACAACAGTGGTGATTGGGCACTGGCATCACATGTCACAGTACCGCATCACAGCCCCGGGAGAGTAAGTGCCAACACCACAGGAGTGGCGCTGGCACGGGAGAGGAGTATAGGCTTTATTATTTTATCGGGGCTGAACATTTAGTTTAATAAAGGGTTGTCCTAGTAATGGACAACATGTCACGGTTCCACCCCTCAGTGTGTCTGGAATACAGTTATTGACAGCTCAGCCATGCAATCTGGTACAGGGGCGTGCTGTGCTGGCAGTGTGTTGATTGACAGCTCAACTGTCCAATCTGAGACTGGGAGGCGCTGGCTGCCTCCAAGTGTTCATTATTCCAGGTGATTGCCATGCTACTTAACTGAGCTGTTTCTCCCAGACCTATGCCAGATGTACATTCAGCTAAGTGAGGTTTGTTTCCTCTGTGCATTGTATTCTGTATATTGATCTTTCATTGCCTGACCTTGGACCTCGTTCTCACCATCCGTTTGTTTAACCCCTTCTGCTCTGATCCGATACCTCCTGACCTCAGAACATTACTTCACCACGTTTTTATCTCTTCCTTCTTTTTATGACGTACCCTCCTGGCTTCTGATCTTGGACTCTTTGACTATCCTGACTCACGGCTTGGCCGTGAGAAGTGCCTGGCGTCACACAACCCCTTTAACCCCTTACCGACATCGCGCGTAATAGTACGCCAATGTCGGTATTCCTCCCTTTAATGTGGGCTCTGGCGGTGAGCCCACATCTTTTCCGGGACATGTCAGCTGTTTTGAACAGCTAACATGTGCCCGCAATAGCCACGGGTGGAATCGCGATCCACCCGTGGCTATTAACTAGTTAAATGCCGCTGTCAAACTCTGACAGCGGCATTTAAATGGCGTTTCTGGCAATAGTGCCGGAAATACGCACACCGGTGACCCCGTCATGTGATCGAGGGTCATCGGTTTGTTGGCATGAAAACCAGAGGTGTCCTGGAGACTTCTATGGTTGTCAGTGCGGGATTGCTATGAGTGCCATTGGGCGCTCATAGCAAGTCAGTAATTCAGCTACGTAGAGGCAAACTGATCATCGCCTCTATGTAGCTGAGCCACACAGGCTATAGCAGCTTCTAGTCTCCTATGGAGACTATTGAAGCATGCCAAAAGTTAAAGAAAAATGTTTTTAAAAATATAAAAAAATAAAAAAATATAAGAGTTCAAATCACCCCCCTTTTGCCCCATTCAAAATAAAATAAAAAAAAATCAAACATAGACATATTTGGTATTGCAGAGTTCAGAATCGCCCAGTCTATTAATTATTATTATTATTATTATTTATTATTATAGCGCCATTTATTCCATGGCGCTTTACATGTGAGGAGGGGTATACATAATAAAAACAAGTACAATAATCTTGACCGATACAAGTCACAACTGGAACAGGAGGAGAGAGGACCCTGCCCGCGAGGGCTCACAGTCTACAAGGGATGGGTGAGGATACAGTAGGTGAGGATAGAGCTGGTCGTGCAGCAGTTTGGTCGATTGGTGGTTACTGCAGGTTGTAGGCTTGTCGGAAGAGGTGGGTCTTCAGGTTCTTTTTGAAGGTTTCGATGGTAGGCGAGAGTCTGATGTGTTGTGGTAGAGAGTTCCAGAGTAGGGGGGATGCACGAGAGAAATCTTGTATGCGATTGTGTGAAGAGGAGATAAGAGGGGAGTAGAGAAGGAGGTCTTGTGAGGATCGGAGGTTGCGTGCAGGAAAGTACCGGGAGACGAGGTCACAGATGTATGGAGGAGACAGGGTGTGGATGGCTTTGTATGTCATGGTTAGGCTTTTGTACTGGAGTCTCTGGGTAATGGGGAGCCAGTGAAGGGATTGACAGAGGGGAGAGGCCGGGGAATAGCGGGGGGACAGGTGGCTTAGTCGGGCAGCAGAGTTTAGAATAGATTGGAGGGGTGCGAGAGTGTTAGAGGGGAGGCCACAGAGCAGGAGGTTACAGTAGTCGAGGCGGGAGATGATGAGGGCATGGACTAGGGTTTTTGCAGATTTTTGGTTTAGGAATGTACGGATCCGTGAAATATTTTTGAGTTGGAGGCGGCAGGAAGTGGAAAGGGTTTGGATATGTGGTTTGAAGGAGAGATCAGTGTCAAGGATTACCCCAAGACAGCGGGCTTGTGGGACTGGGGAGAGTGGGCAGCCGTTTACTGTAATGGATAGGTTCGTTGGGGAGGTCGCGTGAGATGGGGGAAAGATGATGAATTCTGTTTTGTCCATGTTAAGTTTTAGAAATCTAGCGGAGAAGAATGATGAAATAGCGGACAGACATTGAGGGATTCTGGCTAGAAGGGTGGTGATATCTGGTCCAGAGATGTAGATCTGTGTGTCATCAGCATAGAGATGATACTGAAAGCCGTGAGATTCTATGAGCTGTCCCAGGCCAAAGGTGTAAAAAAGGTGTAAAAAAAGTATTAACCTGATCACTAAATGGCGTAGTTATAAAAAAAAGTCAAAATGCCAGAATTAATTTTTGTTTGTTTCCGCGACATTGCATTAAAATACAATAACGGGCGATCAAAAGATCATATCTGCACCAATATGGTATCATTAAAAACGTCAGCTCGGCACGCAAAAAATAAGACCTCACCCAACCCGAGATCACAAAAAAATGGAGACGCTACGGGTATCGGAGTGGCGCCTTTTTTTTTTTTTTTTTTTTTTTTTAAGCAAAGTTTGGATTTTTTTTTCACCACTTAAGTAAAAAAGAACCTAGACATGTTTGGTGTCTATGAACTCATAATGACCTGGAGACTCATAATGGCAGGTCAGTTTTAGCATTTAGGGAAAAAAAAAGAAAAAAAAAGTGTGGGATTGCACTTTTTTTTTGCAATTTCACCGCACTTGGAGTTTTTTCCCGTTTTCTAGTACACAACATTGGTAAAACCAATGATGTCGTTCAAAAGTACAACTCGTCCCGCAAAAAACAGCCCCCACATGGCCATATTGACGGAAAAATAAAAAAGTTATGGCTCTGGGGAGAAGGGGAGAGAAACAAAAACGCAAAACCAAAAAAAAAGCTCCGGTCATGAAGGGGTTAAAGCGTTGGCGACAAGCATGCATGGCTGCTTCCCTGATTATTCTCTGCTGAACTGTATTGCCAAAAAGCCATCAAGAGACCCACATTTTCTAAGGAGGTGGGATTCCAAGATGTGAGCATTGTACAGTACCAATATAGTAACTGCTAGAGGTGTAGCCAGAAAGAGCTGTCAGTGAAGAATCCACCTTGGTAAAGACCCTCCACATCCTCAGGGTAGATGGTGCTGGTGCCCCCCCTCTAATCCATTGACAATTCTAAGTACATGCAGTCATAATACAAAATGGATTTTCCTTTCAGACCTCATTCAGATGTCCAATTTTTAGAATACGTGCGCTATCAGCAATAGCACTTGTACCTGTGATAGTCTATGGGGTCTTTAAAATCACGGAGTCTATGGTGCGCTTAAAATCACGGTGACATGTCTGATTTTGATCCGAGAGCTGGATCAAAATCGGCAATGCAAGTCTATGGGTCTGTGAAAAAAATCGGACGTCACTCTGATGACATCTGAGCGCAGTCTGATCAGAAAGGAGAAAGTGGAGAAACGTGATTCCATATGAATACTGTACGTACTTTGGTTAGTAGATATCAGAATGGAAACAAGATTAATACATTTTACAGCAGCCATTGGGAATGTGCACCACGTTTCCCTCATCTGTTACAGTAACATACCCTGTGCGATGTGATCTCCTGGAAATCGTGCCCACAATGTAATAAGGCACACAGGACATAATGGAGGAGCCCAGTGCAGATATGTATGGAGAGCAACCAAATAATTTACTGAGCAGCAATGAAAAAAAAGACATCACACAAGAAATGTAGTTAACAAAATGCTGCGTCGTGAAAAATGAATATATCACATATCAAAATTTCACTGGATAAGTAGCTTGTAACATGTACTCAAGGGCCGCTCAGGTGTCAGAGCTTCGCTACAGCTTCATAATGCCGAGGAGAACGTGGAAGGAAAGAGACAATTAATTAAACTTGCAAATTATTGCATTTTCATAGATGAAGTCCAGAATGCATTGGCTTTTTAGGAAGAACATGGAACGTTTTAAGACTTTTAGTGGGAATCCATTGCTCAAGCACCGTATTATGTGCATTGTCACGGAAATACTACAATGAGAAAATTAAATCTGTATCAAATCCTTCTATATTATTTCAAACACTTTTTTTTCGGTGATTACTTTGTATCTCCGTTCATACTGCACCCACACACACAAATGATACACCATTTGAAAGGTAAACTTGCCCCCTTCAGCAAGAAAATAGCCAAACAAACCACACATCCACGATGTGATCATAAAATACACTTTAAACATTAATTTTCATAAAATTGCAGTAAGGAAAAATGACCTGCAGGTGGCACCACACTACCCCTAAGCACAATACCACAAAGCTGAAACAAATCCTAACATTTGCCTTGGGGGCTTTCCAGCTTGCCGAACTCCTTGCCCAGCCGATTTCAGACAGGTACATAAAAATATCTGCTACATATGTGGAAGTAGAATAAAAAGAAAACTTTACCTGTTAAAACTGAAGATATAAATGAATGCAGCCTAAAAGGGACCGGACAGGTTCTGAACCATCAGATTTTCTGTATTCTTGGACAGTCATTGAAAAGTCTATCTTCCTTCTAAGGTTGCAGCTTATTGGTGACCTGGAGTCACCTCTGGTTCCAAGTAAAAAACTGCAGCGTTGACATAACTCAGACTGTACATTGTTTCCCGATGGGAGAGATTGGTTGAAACAACCTTGCAAAGAAAAAAAAATCCAACCGTAGGGAAAAAAAGATAAAATAATCTGCAGATATTACTTTTTCTTTTAAAGGGATATTCCCAATTATTATACAATCGTGTAAATACGCTCAGTTATGGGATCAATTCTCCATCATTTTTACTGTCAAAGTGACACTGCTGTACAGGGAGGTGCTCCGTTCACATACATAGGGCTGTGTTGCACTTCCCTACACTGCAGATTGATGGCAGTGCTGCTGTGGAGGGGGAAAAAATGCTGCTGCCCCTGTTCTTTTGCAAGGTCCTGACAATCAGAACCCTTCTGATCAGTAAGTAAAATACCATTATGTTTAATGTTGGGGGATCTCCTTTAGGCTGGAGTCGCACACAACATATAAAAAAACAGTCCGCTTTACACGGAAGAGAATCGCAGAAATGTTCCCTTAACAGTGATACGTATGTCATCCGTGTGCAATGCGAGGATGCGATTTTCTCACATGTAAGCATCCGTGTGACATCCGTGTGACATCTGTATGGTGAGATTTTCTCGCTGGCTTGCAAAATGGACATATAATGGATCCATGGGCTCAAATATTTGTGAAAACATATATATATGTCAGTGACACTCATACCTCTCTGTGTTCATCATCTCATTAAATACATTTACTTTTGACCGGCTTCATTTTCCTGAAATTGCCTGCGCCCCCAACAACCAATGTGCGAAACTAGTATCATCTATTTTAATTTTATTAATGTACATAATGTAAGTAAAATTGGAGGAATATAGATATTGTAAGAGTTTAACCTGACTGTTTATTAAAAGTCCTGTCCTTCAGGGAGTGCAGAGGTGACACCAGTGCCCTGGAGGGCAAAATGTCCAACTGCTTCATATGAGAACACCATAAATGAGTGGTGACACTACAAGGGCCTTGTGTCAGATTTAGTATCTGGGCCCAACAGTTTTCAATTTTGCTGACAAGACATTTTTATTAATACAGGTCGTCTGACAAAGGATTAGTTATCTTTCCTTAATTAAATTAATTAAGATCTTATTTGAAAAATCAATGAAAAAAACAGTCAGTGTTACCCAACCTCGGGATAACAAGTGGTCTAATAGTAGATGACAAACTACCAAGATGAGAAGGGACAAGACATGAAGTCTTTACAGGGAATCTGTCACTAGGCTTTTGCTACCCCATCTGAGAACAGGGCGAACACCCCTGAAGAAGCATTGGCGAAACGTGCGTTGGGTGTATTATATACATTCCTTTATATTGTGGAATAATTATCCATACATATGTTTTTCTCATTTCTCTGTATAATTTATTATGCACGGACTCTGCTCTGTGTATACATACATATATAATTTTTGTAGCGGTTTCACACACGAGCTCACTCGTCAATTTTAATTTTTGCCTGTATTTTTGGCATTGTCTGTACCCATTGTTCTTATTATATTTAATAAACTTTTGATATTTTCATGTATTGACTTGATTATTTCTGTCCTGTCATATTTTTTCTTTAGTTGTTTCCCATCTGAGAACAGCATAATGTAAGGGAAGAAACCTCGATTCCAGTGATGTGTCACTTGCTGGGCTGCTTGCTGCAGTTTTGATAAAATCATTGTTTTCTCTGCTGCAGATCTAACAGTGCTCTGAATGCTGACCTCTTTATAACCCCGCCCACATCACTGA